>NW_009707203.1:0-54122 GCF_000703405.1 Apaloderma vittatum | reverse complement strand
CTGAATTGTTCTATGATTCTATGATTCTACGGACAGTGGTGATGACCATAGATGGCTAACTGCAGAAATAAGTAAAATTCTTAAATAGGATGATAAAGGCCTCCATGCATGAAGGTGTGTCTCCTGGGACGAGATGTGTCCTTCAGGAAGCTCTGAATCTGTCTTAATATTAACTCCTGATTTAAAAAAAACCTAGTCGTGCCTTTGAGTGGACATATCTGAGCATTGTTTGAGCCTATTTACGTCAGTTCTGAGAAGGAGAAGATAAGGCTGAGATTTCTTTTCCAAGCTGAATTTAATCTGAAGTCAACTCCTACTCTAACACGCGCCCCGCGATGATGTGATACAAGCAAATCTGACATTTCGCTTGAGCGTGTTTAGTCCGTGCCCAAACAGATGTTCTGGGTAGTTTCCTGAGTACAAAGAGAACTTGTTTTAGGGGTTTTATATGCATATGCCTGCACAGGTGGGATTTCTGTTAACAGGTAACTGGTCAGAACGTGTGCAATGAAACCTCGGTAGCTAGTGAAAGCATCGGAAAGCACAGTGATTTCAAGCCTGAATGGCATCAGGAATGGATCTTTTTTTGTCCATCAACACCAATATAATCTTCAGCCTGAGTTTTCAGGGGAATTGGCCACTGTCTAGTCATGGATCTTTTCTTTCAAAAAGATGATTTTTATAAAGGAGAATTGGCCTTCTGCTGGCCTCCGAGTAAATAATCATCTCATATACTTTGATACTACAGACATGTAAATTCCACTACCAGCTGTAACTCGTGTCAAAACAACAACTTTGATAAGTCAGACTGTGGTGTAAACCCAGTGTTTATATGATTTCGAAGTTTGTTTTTCAATAATTAAAATTCACAAGAGTTAAAGAAATCCAGGGGAATAAAAGAAGGCATTTTAGGAGATGAAAAAATACCACAATGCCAGGAAGACAGTAGTATGGACAATCAATTACTGTGTATCTCTTAGCATTAATAATTTTAAAAGAAATCCTTATCAATACTGTAGCAGCTGTCGGTTCTAACCAAAGTAGCTGGAGTTAGAAAACACTAGGACTTGTGACAGGTAACAATCTTCTGTATGGTTTTAAAGAAGTTGCCAATAAGCTAACATTTAACAACAGACTTGCACGGGGAAAGAAATAAAACATGGCAAAGGGAGCAGAAATTTATGTGTGATTTTAGCTGACTTGATCTAGCTTGTAAAACTATCCTGATCAGAAAGATGGAAAAAGCAATCTCTTTCTTCGTAGACTTACTCTGTGGAGAATTGTGAGTATGTGGGCAGCATTAGAAAAGAGATGGAATTAAGCAGACATTTAGGAGGAACAAATACAGTTCAGAATTTGGAAAACGTTCATCTAAGTTGATAATGCTAGCATCATTTCAAGAAATAGCTTTTTCAAGTGCCTTTAAAAAATAAAGTTCCACATGAATTTTGAAACCATTTTGTTTGGCACCAGCGTTACCAGATCTTACTTGTACTTCTATATCTTGTAGTATTTAAAGCACTTTCTTAGTAGATGAATTTGTTCTCAAGGGAGTTCTCCACATACCTGATTCACCTTCATCATCTAAACCAAAACTATGTATTGCCTGTCACACTTAGGGCTAGTTAAAAGCAGGTATTTCAATAGGCAGTGGGGGCAGTTAGTGCATAGTCCCACCAGAAACAAGCAACACTTTGAGCACCCACTGATCTGCCCTCGTAGGTTGGGGAAGATACTTTGCTTATTCCTCCCAGAACTTGTTAGAGACTAAATCAGGAAAGTGTGCAGAATCCAAAATTCCTTCCCGTTTCTCAGGGGTAAAGAAAAGCCACATTCTCCTCTGAAATCATCCTGCTTGTATTTACTCTGCATTTAGATCTTCCTCAACCTTATTTGGCTTAATTTGAGGGGTCAAGATAGATTTTCTTTGCAGCTTACTCCTTGTATGTTACTTGGGTAGAAAACAAGTTCAAGATGGTTGCAAGACTAAGATATTGCCAACACTTCAAGGCTGTCTTTTTTTACCTAGCGCAGAAAGCACCGTACAAGCAGATGAAAATTATATGCTTAAATCAACAGCATTGTGCTAGTTGAGCACCTCGTTAGCTGCTGGGGTTTGCAGAAGCAGGAGAGCGTAACAGCTTAAATGAGCCTGAGTTGGGAGTTACAACCATCCTCTCGATACGATTTATGCCCTGCAAAAGTTGAGTACAGGAGAAACCCACCCATTTTTGCCATCATAAACACTATTTGACCATTATTTTAGCAACCCAGAAAATATATTCGTAAGTTTTAATCTATTATTCCGCACATGGCAAATGAAAACTTTGGGGGATGCTTTTTTGTGCGTGTTCCCAAGATAAAGCATTCCTCCATCAGAAACCATGGCTCTATATGCCTCTAAAAGGTAAAATTTCACATTTCTTGAGGATATTCTTTTGAAAAGGTTGTTTCATTATGTATTTAAACCAAAATGTTGTCTCTGTTATGATTACGCTCCAATTTCAGCATTCACTGTTAAGAGGCTCTCTTCCTTACTATGTACGCAGATTTACAAGGCTCCAGGCACCTTTGAAATAAATTGAAAGCACAGCCACGTACTAAAGCCAAAACCCCAAACTAGCCAAGAAGATCCACCCAGCAACACCCTCGAACACCCTCAGCCTCTTCCCCTAAGTACAGCTTTAGAGCACTACTCTTGATCTTGCCTCCACTTTCTCCACCCTCGTGAAAGCTTCCTGGGGGATTCCCCAGCCAGCAGAGAAGCCGGAGCGATGTAAGTGGCTGTTTGTGATGCAGAAACAGTTCGCTCGCTTGGTTTTCTTACCTATCCAACAGCTCACAAGGAGTTTGTGAGAGTGCTCAGCCCGTTTCAGAGGGAACACTGCAAACGAGGAGCAGCTGACAGCAGGAGAAAGTGACAGCTAGGGTATGAGGAGAGATTTTTAACAACCGAGGGAAGAAATAAGCATGGTAAAACCATAGAGAAATAAGGAAGGGGTTGAAGAAAACAGACTTGCAACTGCTCTTTCTCACTTTGAAACAATTCAAAACTTGATGATGAAGGGTGGTATAGTTAAAGGACCCCAGAAAAGAAAGCACGTCCTGAACTCACTGCTATAGGATAGGCGTGATGCCAGCAATTTCAGAACTTAATTAAACAAAGGTCTGGATATTTTATACATTGAGACCAGAAGTTACAAAAGAGCAACTTTTGAAAGGGTTAACAAACGTAATTTATATGTTTAAGGCAATCTTTAACGATTAAAGAACATCAGGATGAGGTGAATTGTTGGAATGTAGAATGGCACTATCTGTACCTTTCTGAGGTATCTCCTACTGCCCAGCTTGAAAATGCGTAATGAGTTAAATGTTCCGCCTTCTGCATTTGGTGACTGCTACCTGTGGATTGGGCACAAAACCTCACCCCCAAAGCTTTGAATAATCGATCTGGTGGGTAACAGATGTTCAGTATTGTAACAGAACTGTTTCCTGCCCTACAAGCTGCAGAAGGTTGAGACTTTAGAGACCGCAGACCAGTATAGTTTTGTTGCAAATTAAAATTTTGTACCACTACAGTTTTCAGGAACCTTACTTAAGCTCAGTTCCTCTGGACCACGTACCCGTGTAGGAAGAAGTCTGTCCTGCCCTGAGCAGCGGAGCGGCATTTGCACTTGCACACCTTAACAAGCACACACTTTATACAACCATCTTGCTGTGTATTTAGGACAAAAGGAGCAGCAGCAGCTTATGTCATTCTTTGCATTTGATTCTTTGTTTTAGTATCTGTCATGTCCACTCTAGCCAAAAAGTGGCCTCAGCAGATTCTGGCTCGTAGATGCTGTGGGAGCCCCGGGGGCTCCATCCACATGCCTCATCTGTGACCAAACAGGGGCTCCGGAGCCATTTCACAGCGCCTTGTCCTCAGGGTGGAGTCGCACTCCTACGACAGCTATGAGCAGTAGGCTGAAAGCAAAATATTAAAGAGACCAAAGGGACCAGTTGGGATTTGCACAGACCAAACGGCCACTCAGGGGGCTCAGCCAGGAAGAACAAATGCTAAGTGTCTAAAAATACGAAATATAGCAAAAAAAGGCGACACAAAAATGTTTTTTTTAACTTGGCCATCATATTCCAAGCGGGACAGCAGCAGAATCAATTTGAGACCCTCTTTGCAGAACGCCGTGGAAGATCACGCAGTGCACTGACTGACACGCACTCCAGCTTTATGGCGTAAAGTTACAGAACCATCTCTGTCACACAAATTCAGATTCAAGACAGCATTACTGTCCCGTTGGGATGCGATTGGGCTGGGCTGGGTAGACAACAGCCCTTAAACGCTGGAATGATAATATGCAGGTTTTTCCATTCCTATCATTTGTCCTTAATTTGAAAAATTAAATGCTTATGTCCCATCGTTAACTATTCTTAGCACTAATTTCACAATTTAGCCCAGTGATAAGCAAATGGCTTCCTTACAGTTTTTTGTCTCGCGGTTCACAGCTGTGCTGAATTTATTTAGTTTGGTGCTTAGGTTGCGTAAAAAAAGTTTTGTGACTCAGCCTCCATAAATGTTTTCAGCAGAAACCTCACTTGACTCAACTACCGCCTGAAGAACACTAGCTGTAAAAAGTTAGGGAAAAGGATGGTAGTACACTCCTCTGTTCTGGTTAATAGCTGAGAGAATATTTACAGCATCAGAGAATATTTACAGCATTCAGGTGAGAAGGGATCTCGGGAGGTCTCTAGTTCAACGTCCTGCTCAAAGCTCTGAGATGAGACCAGGTTCCTCAGCTCAGGGCGGTTTACCCACTCAGGTCTTGAAAGCCACTGTGGATGGAGAGCGCCCAACCCTTCTGGGCAACCTGTGCCACTTCTAGACTGCCCTGACGGTGCCATTTTTAGAAAACTGTGCTGTGTTTATGGGGAAAACTGGTTTGGTTTTGTACAAAAAGGGAAGGTGAGGAAGTGTCTTCCGTAAGGGAAAGTTTTGAATGAACACTATTTCATGGGAAGCAGACTAGCTAGCAAGAAGTTGAATGTCATATCCAATATCTGTCCACAAGCCAGGAAAAAACATAGTTTCACTGATCAATGTCTATACTACGTGTAAAGTTCTGACAGAAAGCAAAGATTTATAAATAGCTAATGCCCACCAAGCTACCTGATGTGTATCAAGACTGATTTTAATAAACAAAACCACTGTTTATACTCTGAGATGTCATATTAAGATAGATTTAGTTGTGTTCCGGCACTTAGAGCACATGCCCCGATCCCACCAATTTCCTTGACATCTTTGTACGTGCCTAAATTTACACAGTTACTTAATGCTGCCCCAAATTAGTCCCTTCACCTTGTTGCTAGAAACTTTTATTTCAAAATCCCTCAGAAAAAACTTGCCTGAGCAAGCCTGCAAGACCAAGCGCAGACTGATCCTGTTCACGGGTGGGTAGGAAATGCTTGAAAAGAGAGGAGGGAGTAGCCTTGATCTGAAGGAATGAGGCTGTTTACTCAGCTTGCAGTTACATTGCTGGGACATAGTTTTCAGATAATTCTGCCGAGTATCCCGGCTCGTCTCACATCTAGCAGTGCTGTCCCCTTTACATGCTCTTCCCATCATTTCTGTGCGTGTTTATTCCTCTTTTCTTTACTTAAACTGGTTCTGAGTGCCAAAAATGACTGAAAACAGCAGTTCACGCTGTGATCCTGGATAAATTACTATACAATTAGCAACATCACAGTGTGAGTTTCAAAATGTTAATGAAATAAAGCTGCTCCTTTAGGAGACTAGATAGTTTACAGTTCATGATTTATGGTGACTCTAAAGAGGGTTGTGAACTGTTTACAGTGCCACATGAAAAAGTACCATCACTTTTACAAACAACTAAATACTTCATGCCACTTCTGTAGGCAGCGATACCTGGCTTGAGTAAAATAACCATCTCCTCAGTATCCTCTCTGTAAAATTCTTAGCCCTTCTAGAAATCAAATTGCAAAATTGGGATGGTTCATTTTGGTCATTCTGAGGATCAGAATGATGCAGTCGACTGTGTTTGGGACAGAGTGACATGTAGTTGTATGTCCACAGAGAGTTCTTTCCATGAGCAACTCAGATTCATTTTCTGGCTCGAGAGGCTTTGCTTTCTACTACTGGACATTTTGGGCAGGCGTATGTACTTTTCATAAGTACTGAAGCCTTACAGGGTAAATAAAAATTACTGCACAATTGAGAGTAATAATAAATCAAGCCCAAGAATTTTAGGTCAATATGCAGAATTAACCTATTTACTGAATGTTCTGTAGATAAGAGATCATTGTTCCTTGCTTTGTAAAGATTTCTGGGTTTAATGTGCATTCAGCCATTACTTATCTGTTATGCTTTGCTTCCTTTTTATTTTCCTTTCATTGAAAATGAGACCTAGCGCCTTAAAAATCATTTGGACTCAATCCTAAAACACACTGAACACTTCCTAGTCCTTTTTGAAAATAATAGGATATGAGAAGTTTCATGACTTCATTTTTCTTTCCCTGCAGTATTTCTGAAACTTTGCAATCAGTTCAGAAGATCCTATCTTGTTACTGTCTGAGACATTGTATTTCTTTTCTTTCAGACTGGTCTTTTTGCCTGTCCCTGAAATCTCCAAAGCATACTCACAGTCTGTTAGATCCTAAATAACCTTACAGATCTAGCTACAGAGGATGTTTTACTAACTGCTAGAAAACAACACTGTCATTGGTCTTCCACCAGCATTTTGCATATTTACTGGTAGCATCTGACTAATTAAAACCAGCCTCTAAATCAGTGGTCAGGGGCTATACGCTTAAGTTTTCACGCTACGTGTACATGTCTACCGCATGGTAAAATTTTCCCCCTCCTCTTCATTAGTCCCTGTCTGCAAATGTTGCATTCTGCAAAAGCTTTTAAAAAATCTTTACAGGCCACAAACATTACGTACCAAACTGGTTCTTGCTGTCCTTTGAAATCCCCAACTCTTTCCTCTCTGAGACTGTAGGCTACCTGAAAGTTCAGAGCTTGCATATCAGCAGAACCTGTATCCACAATGAGAATTTCTGTGAGCCAGAGAGAAATACAAGTACTGTTAGACCTCTTAAGCTTACATAATAAACATGAGCTTGATTAGCCTGGGAGAATGCTTAATATTGCAACCAGTGGTTTGAGTTATTCAGGCTAACAAAAACCATAATAGCATAAATAATAGGACGGTAAAATCACAAAAAAAAAACCCTGACTTCGAAACACTTGAACTTCAGTATTTTAAGCAATTCTTCCCCATATCTTATAGTGGTAAGGAATTAACGTGCTTGTAGATGTTTACTTTTCCTCCACTATAAACAGACCATCCTGCTTAGGTACATATCTCCTTGCTTTACCTTTTAATTCCGTTTTTTGCTCTTGGCATTAGTTACTTTGATATAATTAGTCTCCCCTAGATTCTCTTGCCTCATCAGTTATCAAAAGATAGCATTTCCACAAAGAAAGAGCCACTAGTCTTTTTTTTTTTTTTTTCTGCCATGCAGCAGACAAATGAGCGTGGCATGGACTTTTCCCCCAAAGTGCACAGCTGCAAAGCCGAGCGGGCAATCAATCATACTGGAATTAATCATCTGGAAGGCATCTGAGGCAGCAAGACATCTACGAAAACCTTCAGTGTGATTGACAGCTTTTTCCAATAGCTTTGATGGAAGTCTAAATTGAGAAATCTCTTCTCCCATCCTGCAAGAATTTATGAGCAGAATTTATTTTGACCAACCAATACTGGCCTGTATTCAACAGCATATGAAGCCCTTATGTTCCCCTGTAGGCTTGTGCTAATTAGTTAACTCCTGCAACAGTCATAGAAAGGCCAGGTTAGATTTTAATCAAACATTTATGATTGTCTGCTTAGAGCTAGAGGCAAGCGGGCAGTGGAAGAATTATGCTGAGCTGTACCGATAATGTTCTGAGCATCCCTCAGCAGAAATGCCGAGACGCAGGCAGGCTACATATCCCTGGCAATTAGCTCATACGCTCAATTTGCAAGAAAGTCAAAATCTGGGACCTCAGGCCTTTTAAAGAGGGAATGGAATAGACTGAAAACCAAGCAGAATACCTTCTGATATAAAAAGAAGGAAGGGCCTCAATACTACCTTTTCAGGTTCTCATCTTTCTTCCTGGAGCCAGGAGCAAAAGAAACAGCACATACCACAAAGTTTGAAAAAACTTGTCCAGTGAATCCGTCGGGGCCTGTTCCTTCCCTTCCCCACGTTAGCTACAAAGGCCATTCCTATCGATCCCTGCAGGCCTCTGGGGGCAAAAGGCCTGGTTTGGGTGGCCATCCCTTCCAAGAGCTGTCCCCCAGTAGACCTCTTCCTACGCACACACTGGGCTCCGTGCTGCTGGTGATTTTCGATGCCAGCCAGCGCGTCGGAGCCGAAAGCAATTGCTAACACAAGTGTAGCCCTTCAAGGACTGACACGCTCCATTTCTCAGCGTCCTTGGCTGTGCTACCTACCTAACACCAACTTGTTCTGGGGAGTGCCTGCACTTGGTCACAACCACAGAGAGTTTAAAAAACCCAACAATTTTAACTCAGTTGTAAACTGCTCTTTTCAGGAATTTCATCAACTCACATGGAGTAAAAGGGATTGTCAGAGGAGCTTCTTGTCCTTTCATAAATGTCTTGCAAAAGGCTATCTTCTCACCGAACCATGTTTTGACAAAGTGCATTTCTCTCCTGGTGCTTACTTAACTGCGTTCTGTACATTTTAAGATCATCTCGAGACTTGCACAGGGCTCTATCTATTTTAGATTGTTTTCATTGGCAACTAACGTACACTACCGTGCACCCACGTGCACAAAATTACAGAGCCCAGACAACTTTTGTACAGAGTTCCTTTGGCCAAAGCTTCTCTGTGGGTTTCATCTGGCAGAAAGGATATCAAGGAGAAGTCTCTCCCCAGCTTCAGATGTAAACTAAAATGCACCTTGTAAATAGAAAATACAGGCACTGGGAGCAGTGCCTTTGGGCAAACAGCCACCCTTGGGCTATGGGAAAAATTCAGTTAGATACGATTCATAAATATAATGAATAGGGTGCCATAAACTTGCTTTGCTCTTCACAAACAAAGGCACATTCTCTGCCTTGAAAAATTAGAAGGGCAGAACCCAGAGGAAAAGGGAAGGAAAACCGGGAGGAAAGCAAAAGTGGGAGATTTAAGGAGAGGGGAAAGAAAAATGGGGGCTTGAGTAGTCAGAGTGGAAAGCGTAGTTCTGAAGACCGTCAAACAATGCATAGAGTAAAACAAGGGGCTCCGTTAGGCACTGAATCCCTCCGTGCTTCACTTCTGCTGAGCTCCAGCTTTGATTTTGCAAAACTCAAAGCGTGCTGCATTTCTGAAAGAGGTTAGTTTGTTCTTTAAGCTCTAGCTCAGTTGAAGGCTCCTATTGATTACAGCTGGAGTTGGATCAAGCTCGAGCTGACTCTCTGTTCTCCTGGCAAACTCTCATTTGTAAATACCTTTCATCTCATCCAGCAGTGATAATGATGTGCTTAAATAATTGCTGCCACATCATCTATCTGCTCTGTTAGGTTTTCGGCTTCACGCTAGCCAAGTACCCTAAAGTCAGACCAGAGAAAGGGATACTTACATTTTCATTAAATTTTACGGTTTCTTCCCAAGAAATTGTGACAGCTCTGTCGTAGTTTAAGTAGTCATTTCTTTCTTCATCCTCACTGACAAATTTGGAAGCAAAGGGCCCTATTCCACCATATTTAGCAAGTTTGAACATGTGACAAGGAACCTTATCTGACAGCACGCCCCAAAGGAAAACCCCTCAAAACTTCCTCACGTTTCTGATCATCTTGTCCACTAACCAAAGACGAACCAGAAAAATGTGGGCCTCGCTTACTTGCCGAATGGGTTTACACACCATGTAAATACTGGAAAATAAAGCATGGATCTTGTCAGACTTAAGAACTTAGCAAATAAGGAACATTCGAAACAGCACTAATAGCAAATAGAGCTGAAGTATCTACTGCCAAGTCAGTGAGAGATCCCACGTCCTGCCTGGCAATCGGTCTAAATACATCTTTTCTCCCACTTCATGTGACCTTTTCAGGTCAGCAATGTTGTGTGTTAGTTTAATATTTTAAAACTGGAACTTTACTGGTATTTGGCCTACTTTTTTTTCTATTTATTTTCTAAACAAATGGTAGCCACTCCCTTCTCAAACTAACCTTTTAAGCTTCGCCAGAAGTCTGGGAAGATCACAAGGTATTAAAAAAAATAATGAAAAAAATCACATGCTTAGGCAAACGAAAGCAGGTTGCTGCATTTCACCATCCCAACAGCCCTGCAAGCAGACTTCAGGAGTACTCTACTTACTCTAGGAAACACTGCCGAAATCTCATTTTCAGTGAAAAGTGCCAGGATTATGGTAGCATAGCATCTACTCTGAGGCAAACCCACGTAACTTCCCAGCCAAACAGGGGAAACAAAAAAGAAAAAGAAAAAAAAAAAAAAAGAAGAGAAAAGCCGTCCCAATTGCTACTTCTACTTGATTGCTTAAGGGCAGCTGGGAAGGCAGATCCTTAGCCTGAGAGCAGAGTTGATCACAGTTTTAAGGCAAAGTAATTTTGGAAGAAAAAGTAGTGCTCTCTTCCCAAGGAAACTTCTGTTTTTTAAAACATTAGTTTGTATTTATTACTGGCTCATTGAAAGAACAAAGTATTTTTTTGTGTCTTTTTTCTTTTTTGTTCCCAAACACAGAAAAAAAAAAACCAACCACGTGGCTAAACCCCAGAAAAATCTTCATCTGGGGCCAAAAATAATAATAATTTTCAGTTTTAGGATTTTTTTGTCAGGTTTTTGAAAGAACAACAAATACTTCCCAAGCACCGCTCCAACTTACCGTCTTTGGGAGACTGCACACCCTAAACTTCTTGCAGTTCTCCTTCTTGTCTACAGCCCACCATAACCTCCCTGGGGCTTGCGTCTCACTCTCACCGCATCCCAGGCATGGGCAGCCACTGCAGGACAGGTTGTCCCCTGCTGCGCGACCTCAGCGCTTGCTATTTCGGCCTCCTTCTAGCAGCTCTGGTTATACTTGAATCAGAAAAACAGCAGCAAAATAGAGACATCAGTGGGTACTTACCTGATCTCTGGTCAAAAAGGGAGCACTGAAAACACCTTGGGGATCTAACCAGATCACACTGCTAGTCTTGAGCTATAATCAGGTGTTTAATAAACAGTTTTAGTAAATGAAAAGCAACTATATCAGCAGGGCTCGTATGTGCCTTGCTTTTTGCCCCATTCTTTTCTTTAGCGTCCACTTAGTTACTTCTATCATGATACACCTTTTCAACTTTGATGTTCTTTTGTTTTCCTTCAGAAATATTCATACTGCCTTTTTTTTTTTCTTTTTACCTTCAAATAATTTATTCCTTTTTCTCTGGTGCCTCTGTCTCTCTTTTGATCCTGGCCTGGCTTTGGCTCATGTATCTATTCTCTTTCAAACAAAGAATTTTTAAACCTTCATTTTAAGCCCTCTTCATGTTAAAAATTCCATGGAAAATTGAATTTCCCACTCAAGTTCAAGCGGAGGGCCAGCTCTTGTGAATTCCTGAGGCAAGACAGACAAACAAAAATTTACCAGATACTCTTCCTGACAGTTTTGTTAGATCAGTACCACATAACACTGCTTGTTTGTAGCACGGTCAAATTGATATTGCCACACAAACATTAACTTTTGCACATCCATTTCACTTCACTGGAACTGTGCAACCTGAACATTGTGTTTTTCTATCCTAACTCTTCCAGTCCCCTCCCATCCCTTGAGTATATTTTGGACCAGATCAACCAATGTGTCTTTTTTAAGTACTACTTCCATAATTTGCTTTTATTGTTCCATCATTCAAAAGCTGTAGAAGGCATGAAAGTGAATTTCTCTTAACCATTTCATTTTTTTATTTCACAAGAAGATGAAATACAGACCAGTGCCTGCCAGTTATACTGAGAAAATAAGTTTTTGATAGGTTTCTTCGACACAAGGCATCTGTGGTTACATACAGCAATATGCTAAAAGTATCACGTAACCACATAGGAAAAATTCATAACTAAATAATGCCTTCGGAGGCATTTCTGAAGTTGGAACAGCATCAGGAATCTGCTTATTTACGTAGGGAGCTGTGGAGATTGCAGCCTGTTGGTACTGCCAACAGATAGGATGATTAGTGCTAAAAACAATATCATCGCTTAGATAAGCCTTCTCCTTCTGATAGTTGCTATTGAACTCGACTTGAACTTAAATGTTCTCAGCTTGGGAACTACAGTTACAATCCCTAACGCAGCTCATTCAGCCTGCAAAAGCTGAAGCAGAAGATTTTACTGATGCAACTGGTCCCTTACATCAAATATTTTAAGTCCCTCGTCTTGTATCTTGCAGTCCCTTATTCCTTGAGTTAGCAAAGTGCACACTGACGAGCTCTGCGTTCGCTGCCAAATAATCAGGCTACTGCATTTCAGGCTAGGGCTCGCTATCACACAGCTTCTGCCCAGCGCATCGCTTTGCCAGCCGTGTTGGATTTTGGTCAGCTGAGAGCTCGCTGCCTGTCCCATCAGGGCAACGGGCAGACTCCGGCAGCACCACACACAGACCTGGTCCACACCTGACCCCAGTGCACAACCTTTGCCAGCAACTTCCCATGCCAACATAGGAGAAAAGCAAGATTTTTTTTTTTTTTTTTTGTCCTGGAACTCTCTTCTGTGTTGTCTCAGAATAAAAGGTGATTTTTCAAGTGTGCTCTGAAGCATGCTTTTTGGGTTTGTTTTCTGGGGTTGTTTTCCTTCGCAGAGACCCAGCAGCTGCCAGTGTAAGTGCTGTGAGGAGGCCTGCAAAGATTTAATAAGTGATACTTCAACTTCCTAATAAAAAACCACAATGAGCTTTCAGGCCTGTATTTCCCTAATATTACAGGTTGTAGCCGTAATTTTTAGTTCAGTCAAGCCTAGCTAAAGGAAAATGCTTACGAGGTTTCCAAGGAGAGAAATAAACAAAATGGAAATGAATAGGGAACTTGGAACTTTTAAGTGTACGTAATTAAGAAAAAAAAATACATCCTTCAGATAATTCTGGAAACTATTAGGAGATATTCATAATTCATAAGCAGTTGTTTGGTTTTCTTTCAAGCAAGGGGGCAGCTTTACATCAAACACTGACCAGCTTTTCCATTAACTTAAATAAACAAAACAGTGTGCTTCAAGTTAAGTGAACATCTTTTTTTTTCTTTTTTTTTATTTTAATAACTGAGCGAATTAGAAATAAGAACAAGACATTTACTTTCGAATAGGAAACCAGTTTGCATGCTATTTCTTCATGTTAAAAATACTTTGGAACACTCACAAAAACAATGTTAAGCTGAATTTATGGAAGTGTTCCATATCAGTTTTGAAGATGATATGCCAGATGTCGGGGAGAACTCTTTCATCTGCAATAATGGAATAGTTTAATCCACCCTTGTTGTTTTTGAGCATAGTCCAAGTGCATTGGTCATCATGGGTGGGTGATCCTCACTCAGGCAGGCATGAACCTAAAAGCACAAGTTGTTAGACCTCTAGCACAAAGTCACAAGAAAGCAACAGCAGGAAATACTCTACTGAAAGGAAAAATAAGCTATTGCGACGTAAATCAAGAAGGTTACCAGTATGACAACTTGCATTTTGAAGCACTCTGAGACTTGCAGATACGTTGCACTGAATTATTGGGTTGTAACTTGAAAGCAAGTGTGGCTCCGTTTATGGTCCCAGCAGATATAAAGCAGACAATACAAGCTTTAAATTAATGCAGATCAATCAAAACCATGGAATATTTTTTTCTTTTCCATGAGCCAGAAGAATAATAGTTAACTTTGTGGTCTTCTGTTGAGGGAAAAAAAAGTACTCTTCCTTTTGAGGAACTTTAAACAGAAAGCCAAATATATTAATATCCAGGTTCTTATTTTAAGAATACATGTTGAAATAACATTGGATAGAAAATACTATTCTTAACACCTTTGGGGAGTATTTTTTTTTGTGGTCTCGTGTCAGACTAACATGGTTGCCCATTTACCATACCACTTTTATTTGTAATAATCATTTCAATTACTGTATTACTTGAACAGCATTTTACATGTCACGTGGTTGTGATTCGATGAGGAAGCCTGTCTTTTTATCAGAACACATTCCTACAAGCTGTGTTGAACCACGGCTTGTATTGGTGGGAGCCTGGAAAAGTAGAGCAGAGCACAGAAAAAAATTGTAATACAGCATCGTCCTATGTTAAGATGCAGAAGAAAAAAAGCATGTTCGATTGCATACCGCAACTCCACCTTCAAAGTAAAAAAAAGAAGAAATCTCAGAATTTGAAGCCGCTTACCTTTTGCAGTGTAATTTACATACTGCGTAGCATACACTAGAGAAGAAAGGTAGCATCACAGATGGAGGCAAAGTGGAGGAGAAAGGAAGTACTGCATCAATTCAGAGCTTCATTCATTATTTTAGATTTTTTCCCCTTTTCAGCTGCCTGCCACTCCCAAACAAACATGTGGGAGATGTTCTAGTGCTGAAAGCTATGGCTCACTCCTTTATTTAGCTATTCTATGTGATAAGTCAATTCAGTTTGGACATATCAAAGACAGTACATAATTGTGACAAAGTCCTGCAGCCCAGACTTGAGTGTTACAGCTTGATCCCTTGTTAACTCTGTTGAGTTAATAAAAAGATGCTTTTCCTGTACCTTCCTGTTGGCAAAGCCGCTGCGGTTGGGTAATTTTCCCAAACTCATGATAGTTACTAACACCTTTGCAGTCCAAATACAGAGATCACATCAGGACTTATAAGTTGTGCTGCAATTTTTTTGTACATTTTCAACATTAATACTTGACATTTTGATGTTCAGGAAAGCTGCACGGAACTCGCTTTGCTGTACTCTCAAATTTGAGAGGGGAAATGTGTCAGCACACCAAAAGAAGTCGTGCTGTTTTTCATGAAAATCTCATTAATTTAAACATGCTACCTCACATATTTCCTTAAATGTAGACCTTGGCTCCTGCGTATATTTTTTTTGTGCAAACAAGTATTTGTGCAGGTTACCTTTGCTCAACTGTGACAACTTGTTACCAGGGCAATCAGTCCAATATACTTAACGTGAAAGGGCCAAAAGGAAAATTTAAAAGGGGAAGAGAAAAACCAGCAATAAAGAGGGCTGGAACAGAGGTGCACAGAGTTACAGATGCTACCTCACGACACTACTGCGCTGCGCTGTTAGAGTGCACGTCTCAATATTAACAAGTTTGGCCACTCCAGAAGCGAGAAATTTCTTCAGTTTGGTACATACTGACCTGATGTTATGTAATAGCTTTTGTGCTGGTATTTACCACCACGAAGCACAGCCTCCCAACACCAAGGAGTTAAAAGTTGTCTGGGCATCCAGCCCAGATGAATAACATCCCAAATGTTGAAGGAAGTAGCAAGGGAAATAGAGAAGCCTTTGACAGAAATTGTTGATAGCTTGCTAAGGCCGGGGAGGGAACCAGGGAATTTGGAGGCTGTTAATGTTGTTCCTATGTGTAAGAAAGGATCAGGGAGGATCCAGGAAACGACATAGCAGTGAGCTTGGCTTCAGTTGCAAGAACAATATAAGAAACGTAAATAAGGGACAGAATACTTAATTTGGTAAAATAAAGTAAGCCCATGCTCATGGCTAAATTGTAATAGTCCAATTTCTTCAAGTATTTTACCTTCCACTGGTTACTTCTGAAAAATACTAATATAAAATGTTATAGAGACAGGAAGAAAGCTAATGAAGTGGGCAGAAAGAGAGAGATTTTACAGAATCCTGACACCTGCAGTACTGTGCAGATCACTGCATGCCTGATATCAGACTCACTGGTGCCACTGCTTGTAGGGGAGGGCAGTGTTTTCAGTTCAGATGAATCTATTAGAAAAATAGACCAAGTCATTTTCTGGTCACACTCACACTGAGAACTCAAAAAAATTTAGAATGATCAACTAAAATATTTATTGTTTACATTCAAAACAAATGGAGAACAGCTTCACTGGAGTCAATGACAAGTGCAACACTGACATCAGGGGAATCATCCTGGGTTTAGATTTGCAGAAACCATTCAGAAGCTGTTCCATGAGCGCTGCCCAGTGGGGGCAGAAATATGAACGTGAATCCAGTAAGGTCCTTTTAAGAGCCCTCTTTTTGATCTGGTAGAATATTCTGCTGACAAGGTTGCTACAGAATAGAGAAAGCAACCTACAAACATTTTGTAACTTGTTTGAACAGATGAATATATACACAAACAAGGAAAGCATAAAGATGCCTTGGTAAAACTGCAGTACGATGAGAGCCAGGGCATAGCAAGAAGCTGAGCACTTCAGTCACAGAAATAAGACTTCAGTCAGTTAAGAATAATATAATTTTCCAGCTCTCAGCACAACATACAGGTACGAGCTGAGAAGAAAAAGTTTAAGTGGCTTAAATAAGATGAAAGGTAGATGTGGAGTGTGTTTTCTTTTTTCTACGAAAGTTTGAGGCACTGGTGAAACGCATCTTGTGAATTTATGTACTACTTAATGTTATGAAGAAAATTACAGAGATTAAGCTGTTGCATAAGAGAGCAAGCAGCATGAGTTTGGGAAAAATGAGTCACAGTGTGAAGGGAACAGGGCCAGGTTTGTAGCTCAGAGAGACTAGGAAAAAATTTTATGGATGTAGATAAGAGCCTGGCAGAATGGACTGCAGTAGAGAAGCAGAAAAACTAACTAGCTCAAAACCAGGGAATGATACACTAGATTTAGAGAAAGCTATAGCTAAAAAGCAGGTCAGGCAAAAATTTTGTATGCAACTGGTGGCTGAAATATACCAGCGATGGCAGGACATAATTGTGTAAATCACCTGAAGAGGGAGTCCGGGTACATTTTTGGAAAATGAGGGAATCGCTGGGCATAGCTGTTAGTGAGGCTTGTGGAATTAAAACTATGAAACGTGAGTTGATTTCCATTTTGAAGGAATACAGGAGCAAGCTCTGCTGCCCTCCGTGGTTCTCATGTTATTCCTGTAGCACCCTGCAAATTTGCCTATGCAAATCAGAGCCCCATCTTAACCTGCAGAGAATAGAAAAGTCTTTAAATTGAACTTTCTCAAATAGCCCTGGAGATTGCACATTAGGATGGGTCACTGAGGTCTGATGGCCATATTTACCATAGGAGAGCTGAAGACTTCCATAAGCATTTCTGAAAGAGCAGCGTGGCTTATGTGTGATTTAATCGAGACACCAGTGTCCTTACTTATAATGTTCCTCCCCCCACTTCTCTACTGACTCTGACTCTTCACATCAAGTTAAGGTTTTTACAGAGCAGTAATCGCTGCAGCCTGGCAGAGGACCATACCACCTAACCCATTTGGGGAATGGTAGGAGTGACCAAGCACTAGCCTGCAGGAAAAATAGAATGAGATTCATATCATGATCAGGATCTGAATTCAGCCTGTTCAGAGAACCTCAGTTCTGTGCTTTGCAATCCTCCGAGTACTTGACTGTGAAACTGTCACATGTTTCAGTGTGGGCTCCTGGATGTAGCACCTATAAAGAACATAGTGAAATTAAAGTACTCAGCCCAAACACATTTTGCGAATTTTGTTACATTTTGGTAACTGTTTAAAATACCAATAAATACCATGGTAAGTTTGCTTTTGATGGCCTAATAAAAGACTACATAATTACCTGAGTTCAGCTATTACAATGATTGAGACACTGAAGATAACACAATTCCATTTTCAAGAGCCATCTGCAAAAAGACACTCAGGCTATTTCAAAGGAAATGTTGTAACTACAAAGCTGTAACTGTCCAGAGAATAACTATCTGGGAATAAAAATCCAAGCAACATCTTAGATCAGACTCAGAGATACAGAGCGTTTAAGAATTAATCTACATTTCACATGTTGCATGATCAATAATGCCATTCAGGCTGCTTAAGAACTTACACAAGAGCTGCAAGTTTGTATGATCTGTAGTGAAAAGCAGTAGCTTTTAAAATGTTAGCTGAGATTAGAAAATACCAAGAAGAAAGGGTAATATTAAAGGCAAAGATAATTTTCATTACTGGTTACCAGTGTAATTCACCTTGCGTACCTGGGTGAACAAATATATATGTAACTAGATCTAGACACAAAATTTAAGCTAAGCTGATGAGGAATGCTGAGGGTGTTCTCAGGTAGAGCTTACAAGATACTTACTTAAGGTAGAAGCTTCAGCTATGGTATCTGTTGCCGAAACACTTATAGAAACAAACTTTATCTTGATGACACTAAATTTGGAAGCGAGGATGCAGAGGAAAGATGCTCAAGAACAAGCTTGTAAAAGCCTATTATTTTCTTTCTAGATCTGTTTCTTATACTGCACTCATCACTGTGGTATCTTGAGTGCTTTCCAGTAGTGCATTAAGCAACATGACAAACATCTGTCACATGTTTGTTCTCACCCTCTCCCCAGAGACAAGTGTGTGGAGTGTCTTGTTTTAATTTTTTTAATTATTATAAATACACATGCACGTAACACACATTATTAAACATTTGTGCTAGAGAGGAAAGGTCAGACAAATTTATCTTGCTCTTTGGGTTAAAGCTGGTGAGCTCTGGGATGTTCTGTAGGAATTTCTCTCACACCTTTGCCCCAGATCACTGGGTCTTAACAGCTACCACATCACTCTGGTTGGGGATGTCCGCCACAGGCAGAAACCAAAAGTATGGATTCACAATATCTTAATTTACTGCTCTCATTTAAGTCCAGGGATTTTGTCAAGAAAGATCCAGTGGAACGAGATGGTCAGATTTAAGGGAAAGCACGTGCTTTGTGTGACTGCCATCTCATCCCTGTATTACTGCATTTCATACTGAGTAAAAGTTATTATCATAAACAAGTTATTATCATAAACAAGCTAGGAATCTCTTGGGTTGGAAAAGCCTGATTTAAACTGGAAAAAGAAGTTTTAGTAATGAAGACCTGGGAGTTACCGATTTCCATTCAGCTGGGACACAGCTGGGAGGACAAGCTGCAAGTTTCCAGTCAGTCCACCTAAGATTATGCTGTTTCATCCGGAGAGAGAAGTGCGTGTGTGTCTGTGCAGGGAGGTAACGCTACTTCCGCCACCTCAGAGAGAAAAGGAGCTCATCTGCCTCATCCCAAGGAGACCTCCAACACTGGTGTTGCTTCCTTCCTATGACTTCCACTCCTCTATTGCTCCAGTAACTCCCAGGATAGTTAGAAAAAAAACCTCTTTCTCTAATGGAGGATGATTCAGGTCACACAGAGTGCCAAGAAGCTGAAGACTTCTCTTTGGGCCTCACTCAAAGGCAAAGATGCAGAGATCTGTGCAACCACATCGCATTGCCAAATCTGCCAGTGCTTCCTTGCATATTCCACAAGGGCTGGGCTGCTTCTGGTGTCACACCAATACAATTTTGCGTTTGGCACTGGTTTCAGCACTGAAATCTTCCACTCACTTCCTCACCCTTGTGTCAGTCAAAATAGTAGACATCTCTAATTATTGTCACAGTAGAGATTTCAGAACTGAATGTTCCAGCACTGAAGCCTTTCTAGCTGCCTGTCATTCTCCTCCCACAGTATTTTCCTTGAAGCACTTACACAAGACCTTTAGGCTGTCAGCGTCCCTCTAACATTACTGATTTCTTAGCACAGAGGTGAGCAGAACTGCCCCAAGCGGGGCAGCCTACTGCCCTTCCCCAGGGAAGGCTTGAAGGCTAGAGGCTCCTCCCCTGTCCACCTTAACTTGCCTCCTTAGGCAGTTCTGTAAAGCCCACAAAAAGAGAGGACTGGAGTTTTCAAAGAACTCCCATCAATAATACTTCATTCACATCTCAACAAAAGCCATCCGGAGTCAAAATAGCCAAGAGTACCATGATGATGCAGAGTAACCAGATCGATTAAAGCTCTTCTGAAGTCCAGTGAGAATATGCCACATAATGATACACATTTTCATGGCATGTAGGAGCAGACAGGACAGATAGTCACAGCTAATGTACAACCCAGTTCAGGATTCTAACCCAATTAAGGACTTTAGGAGAGCTCTCAAGGATTCCTTGGAACAGGTCTCAAGAAAAGATTGCTCTTATAAACACAGATCTTTTTTGGTTATAATATGGGATCCTCCAAGAGTTTCCAAATGAGGAGGTAGCCAGCAGTCAAAAACTACTTTTGAATAATTGTTTTTCTATCAGACTGCACTTACACTGGGAAAAATCAAAGACCCAGAGCACGTAAATCAAACTAGTTTGCTTTGGTTTATCTAGAATAGATTATTATTCCACAGAAATTAAGCTAAATGGAAATCAATCCATGGATGAAAATGACAACATAAGGACTTAAAGCATTTAACTAATCCATTTTAAAAGGCAGATCGTGTTTAGTCATATATGAAGTTCCTAAAGATCAAATACACTCTTTGCTCCAGCACACTCTGCAACCAAAAGGGTTGGAACTGTACAAGCATTAGAGCCATTTTATTTCCAACTTTTGTAGAAGCTCGGAGCACATGCAAAGCCCAGTGAAGTCCCTGCAAATACTTGCACCGAACTCCACTGGGCTTTGGCTCGAGCGTTTAATGATGTGTGGGGTTGGTACGAGGCAGCCAGCTGCAGCCCCTGAAAGTCTTTACACCTGAGAAATGTGCTTTTCAGCTGTCAGCACACAACAATGCGGTCGGCAAGCCCGGCATCCCCACAGCAGCTTTAGCACTGATACTGTGCAGAAATGCAAAGAGCAGGCTAACATGAAAGGGCTTTATTTTTCCTGTCAGATAAAGAAAAGATATATGTACAATATTTGGACGTTTGGGGAAAGGGCAAACATGGAGAATTAATTCAAACTGCTGATGGTTTATTTTTTTATTGAATCTTGTGGTTGAAATTGTTTTCATTTGCTGTGAGAAAGAATCCATCATTTTTTCCAAAGCACCACCCAGAATCTGCCACTGGTGATGTTCTAACATCCCCAGTGCCTATACAAATAGAGAGGTCAGCTGAGATTTGTAAACTAGAGATCATAAGTTTTAAGGAATTTGTTTATTCAGCCTAGAGTCTCCAAATTCTGTACAATGCCAAAATTAATAAGTCCTTTCACTGTACTGTGTCGGGTTACGATAAAAAGCTCTCCAACATTTTGGATGTTCAGATGAGAAAGCAAACTGTAATTCCATTTTAAGTAACCTATTTGTCAGCACATGCAGTTTAATTATAATTAAGTACCTCCAGCGGTTATAATGAATAGGTAAAAATCAAAATGTTCTTTTTACACTTGTATAAACCTGCATTTAGTGTGAACTCAAAGCTGCCTGAATTACACTGAAAAGTATCAGTCTAGTATTTGCCTTTTTAGCTGTTCAAATACAAACATATGTAAACAGTTTCCAAAATCTTTAACAGATTGACTGAATTAGGGGGAATTTCCATGGGAATGACAAGAGGCAGATCTCTTCCTGATGAGAGGACGACCGTGTACCAAGTTCCAAGTCTCTGGCCAAAGCGTGGAGCACGGGAACCGCGCAAAAGAGATCACCAGAGTCCTTTTAGTATCAGCAAACCCACATATTTCTAACTCATTTCATTCTTGAGAACGGGCTGAACTACATGTGCTGAAATTTTCCAGGGTAATTCAGCATGCAATAAACAACCAGCGTGGGGGAAAAACAATCCAAACCAAAGTCAAATGATTGAATTACTGTAAAGTTGCAAGCAGTTTACAGGAGATTTTATAGTGTTAAGTACAAAATATTAATGGTATTTGGCATAAAAAAGGTATCTATTGTTTGAAATAACCATACGTGGAAATATTTTGAAATGCAGTATATCAGAATTAAAAGCTAGTAGTGATCTGATAGCATTTTTTGTCCTGCAAATGGAGTAAATGTTGAGATGCCATCTTTGTAGTACATTTGAACTTTGCTGCCTTCACTTACAGGTAGCTTGAAGATATGTAAAGCATTTCAACAGGCGAAATCTTTTAAGTGGACTGTGTGACTAATATTGCATTTGCCTCTTTTATAAAGATATAGATGAATGTGCAACTGGAACCCATAATTGTAGAGCTGACCAAGTATGTGTTAATTTAAGAGGGTCCTTCAGCTGCCAATGTCCTCCAGGCTACCAAAAACGAGGGGACCAATGTGTTGGTAAGTGTTGCTCTATACTCTATGATTTTCTTTCATTATCTACAGTTGCAAAGTTTGTATTGATTATAAAGCCCATAGGCACGCGTACTATACAATAGCTACAGAACCTTGAAGTGCACTGCAATAATCACTTCCTTGTAATAACCAATAAACCATAGAACTAGAAACTGTCTTAAGTATAATCAACACTTGGAGCTGAACTTCACCGGATGAGTTTTCCTAATACTTACCATTGTGTTTGTTGTTTGTATTGGGGTATTGCCTAATGTCCCAGATACAGTCCTAAGTCTCCTGTAGCAGCAAACTGAAGCCTGAGTTCCCACGGAGCTCAGTGAGGCTCGGCTCCAGACCTGGAGGACAAAGCTCCACCTGCACACAGACCTAAGCCCTGCCCTGCAGAGCCCCCTTGCACGGTCTCAGTTCTCAGTTTTAACAGTGTAAGTGACAGAGATGGAAACTCTGAATGCAGGTATACGACATTTGGAACTTAGATATCACTAGACTTTATTCTTTGTGCCAAAATAAACTACCAGCACCCTTGGGACCTATACAAGCATTACATTAAATCCAAGTGCAGGGTAAACACTGCAGCTTTCCATCCTCACTCGGGGATGTTATGCAAAAGTGCCGTTGCTCTGTTCCTGCAGCCATCCTTCAGCCTTTATTTAACATCTCCTTAATTGTGATTTCAATGGATTAATTGCTTTTATAGGCACTCCAGCCTTAAGCCTTAGGTTTGTCAGAGATAACAAAAACAACTATGGAATGAGAGAATCAAATATATACATCATGAGGCGATATAAGAGGTGATCTTGAACAATACAAGACTGGTTTTATGGAGCCTAGAAGAAAAGCACTTGGTTTCTGTGGGGTTTTTTTTGTCCTCAGAACAGGAACAACAGAATTACAGGTTTTACTCTTTTGCTTTGGGTTAGGGATCCTGTGTTTGAAAGTGTTCAAGAATTTTTTCTTCTTAATCTCTTTCAAAAAGCCTTGCAAAGGCTATAGGTAGTAATTGCCTAACAAGAGCTGCAGGAAGGAAACTAAGAAAATTTCAGTAGACACCTAGACTAACTTAAATTAGCTCTTTCTTTAGTGTTCTGAGCCAAGCGCTGTAGAAATCAACCCAAAAATTCTTATCGCTTTCCCAAAAGTTGCGGATAAGGCCCTGAACTGACAAATTGGTATAAACACAGATGAATCCGATTTTTCTGAGTTCTCTGTGCAAGAGTAGGATGAGCACTTTGGAATGTGGGTAGAGGAATAGTTTTGACAGGTCACTGATTTTAAATACCTGAATTTTATCTAGATTTTTTACAGCGGGTAAAGTATATCACTGCTATGCAACAGCACTTTTAATGTCGATCCCTATGGTACTACCTGAAAGTCTTACAGGAGACATTAGAGCACTCAAAAGAAGCAGAATGATGCACCTGTATACCTACAAGTGAATACATTTGTGCATCTAAATCTATGTGTAAAGATGTCTGGAAAGGGAAATTTCCCCTCTCCTATTTAGGGCAAAACCAAGAATAACACCTGTGTTACATATTACACACTGACCTAAATTATAAGTACATCCCTACACTTCATACTGTCAGCGTTTCAGAATAAAGCCTGTCTTTGGGGATTTTATAACAGCTTAGCCAGAAAATGTTCTTGGGGCCAGATCTTGATAAAGGTTCTCCATATGGGAGGAAATGTTTCGCAAATTTGAAAGAAATCTTTCCAGACTGTTGGCTTCAAGGTAGAAGGAGAGAAGGACTCGTTTTTAGCAATCGATTGATTTTAATCTAAATTCAATAATAATTTCTGTCTTTTTTTTGAGAGAGAGACTTTTTATTTGCTTGTTCACATATTGCAAAATTAGTCTTTCTGAAACACAGAACTGCAGACAGAATTGTTTTGCAGCATTACTTCAAACAGAAGATTTGGCTCAATTGATTAGATAATGCATAGCCCTTAGATCTGCGTGGAGCTGATGTGTCTAATTCCACAAGGAAAACTCCTGCTGTATTAGCATAAGATCCCGGAAGCCTTTATGTGCATAAATGCAGTGCCTCGGCAGCAAGGCATTGCTCGTGTGTCTATCTAGTGTAATCAGATCTTTAAACAGCAATTTGTAAGAGCTTAGTCCTGTAAAAGTCAAGGATGGATGAGATCTGTTGTGGCTCCTAATTTATTCCATTTCCACTTCCAAATTTCTCTCCGCAACAAAAGTTAGCGACCATTGCTACTGTACAGACAGCCAGGGATTTTCCAGTGTAAGCCTTTTCATTCAGAACCATCCAAAACACTCCACTGCTAAGTTTAGGTCCAAACAAGTGGCTGCAAGTTTGACAAAGCAAGGGTTAACATCTAAAGATTATTTTTTCACTTGATATTAAAACAAACACTTTCCTCATTATATTTAAAAAAAAAAAAGTCTTGGCCTCTTTTTAAACACATCTATGGTGGAAACAGCTGGAGGTAGGAAACTCAAGATCTGGCATGGATATGGGAAGTGCCTCTCTTTGTTCCAGTGAAAACTGGTCTTATTTGTCTGAGTGGGGAGCCTTTGAAATCTCACATTGTGTACATGTACAGAACACGGCACCAAGCTCAAGCAGGCCACAACTAAAGACGGCTGCTGCACATACATGCACGGTCAGCACTGCACCATAATTAAAAAAAATTATTTTCAGACAAGAACAGAAGCAGTACCTTCTCCAGAATGCAAGAACACCTTTTTAAAAAGGCAGGGGTAAAAGAGCGGCCCGTTGCACATTTTGCGTGGTTGGCAGGTGAAAACTCTGCTCTGGTGCACATCAGGAATGCTGAAACTTGGAAAGGCAGCCTGCTACACCGCAAACCCAGGGCTGATCTGCAAGGAGAGCCCACGGGAAGTTAATACTGCCTGAGATAGCAGCAACCTCAGCCCATCTGATCGCCTGCCTTGGTACTGGAGCACGCAGCCAGAAGGTGCTCATGCTGCTCCAGGGAACAAACCAGGTTCTGGGTGACCCCCACAGAAGAACAACCACCTGTGGCCTTTTCAAGCCCATTCATCTTTTCTGCTTAACGTTCCCCCTGTACTTGTGCAGAAAATTTGGACACTTCCTAATGGAGCTGAAAAGATTTAGTACATGCCTAGAGTGCCACATGTGAATTTCTGAGAAAACAGGAGCTACAAACCACATTCACTGTGCAGGTCAGCGTTACATCTGGTCGTGAGAAATCTTGGTTGAAAAGCAGAACAAAGCATTCTGGGCTTTACCTATACAAAATCAACAGCACCAAGTGGTATTTTGGAACTGAATAGAAAACTCAAGTAAAATTTGTATTGATCTCAGTGGCTGGAAGATAGATCAGCACAAACCAGATTTTTACAAGTCACCTGAATTAAAAATAAGGAGTGTTCCCTTTAATATCCACAGAAGCAGTACCTAGCTCACATAAGTTTGGTGAGTTTCCTCCTGCTTTTAATCGAGTGCAATTAACTTTACAGGTTCTCTGGACACAGAGCAGTGAACTCCTGTGCTTCCATTTGAACTCATTTCTCTTTTTTGCTAACTCAGACATCGACGAATGCACTCTGCCTCCGTACTGCCACCATCGGTGCGTCAACACGCCCGGTTCCTACTACTGCCAGTGCAATGCCGGTTTCCAGTTAGCCTCCAACAACCACACCTGTGTAGGTAAGAACATCTCTGCAGGGACTTAACACACAAGCACACTCAGTACAAATATTGACACACAACTTGAAATTTAAGCATCTTCCTCCCAACTTAAAAAAAGTAAACACCAAACAGTAAGACATACACCTGTTGCTGCATGGAGAGGCTCTCCTCCAAGCGATCTGAGGTGTGCAGGAGGGTTAGAGAGAAAATTGAAGCCTTATTGAAAGCCTGGTATTTTGTGGGCATGGCAGCTTTCTGAAGAGCATGTAGTTTGGCAACAGGTACCCTGGAGGTTTATATTCATTATCTAAGCTTAGATTTAATTGTTCTTTCAGTTCTGGTGGATTGCTTTGCATTATCGTTGGTTTTCATGGTATTATCCCCAGTTCGTGCAAGACAGAAGCTGGAACTGGAAACCAGGAAGAGCAATGCTCTACCTCCAGAGTTAAGTGGAATTATCCCTCAACACGTGATAAACATAGCAAGGAAAGAAAGCATCTATAAATGTCACATTTGAATATCTAGAAAATAATGTTAACTATGAAAACAAGGGTCACTAAGGAAGAGCAACCCCTTAGAAGTGATCCTCCCTTTTGAAATAAAACACTAAAGGAAAGCCTAGCAGTAAAACTTTAAGACTGCTGTTAAGTTTGCAGTCCTAAGTTCTCTTCTAGAAGAATTAGATAGAGTAATAATTAAAAGGTAACTATGTCTGCTGAAGTACAGAGAGAATGGCCATTTAAAAAATCAAGAGATTGGTAAAGATGGTCAGAAGTTCTTTATGGCTACAATTTACGTATATATATCCATGAAATCTATACTATATACATATTTTTATATATATATACACACACATAAATATATAAACCAGCCTGGGATTTCCAGCTTCTACTATTACTTCCAAGCATTACTATACCTTATCAAGTACCCTGGCATACTCTCACAGGAAAAATGAATTAAATATAAGAAAATTTGTAAATTAATGGTTGCTACATCAAGGCAGAATTTCACATCTGCAACAGTCATCTGGCAGAAGTGATACCTGACAGCTGTACCGACTACATTTGTGTTACAACTTTTGCATATATTGAAAGTGGGTCAATATTTCTTGGAAGGAAAAGAGACTTGTGACTCTGGCTAGTTCACTTATCCCTACTGGTAGCATTGTCATGATGTACATTCTTTGCGCTGTTGCCAGAAATTAACTAAAAGGAGGAAAGAAAAAAAAAAAACTTTTAAAATCAGTTTTCCCCTATTACCATTCATGTGCAGGACTAGGAAGTTCACCCTATAGGGAACTAATATCCTCTGAATGCTGAATCTTATCATTGTCAGTTTTCAGTTGTATCTACAAATGACTCAGTGTTGCTGATACTTATAAGCATTTGCAAAAGACACAAACTCGAGATTAAGTCCTGCACTACTAATAATTATATCTGATAAACACAAATATGAATGGAAAACATGCAAGGGAGGAACATTGGAGAAAATAGACTAAAATCTACTAGTGAATGACATAGGAGCAGCAGTTAGTCAACAGCCCAGGAAAAACAAGAGTTATAGATTCCAGAGGTGATTACAGTTAAACAAACTTCTCTTCTCATACCACAGCGTTCTCACATACGTTCTTAGGATGGGGCCACCATGGAAAAAAATCTATCGCAGAAAAATACCTTCACCCAATATGGTCTAGGCTTTAGAGCACTGCAAAGCTCTCCTGGCCTCAAAGGCTCATGTTATAATTGTAATGGAATTTAAAAGAACAAATTTTAAGAGTAATAAATAGCTCAAATAAATCTTAACTGCTTGCTGCATGCTGAGAGATCTTATCAGTATGTGTTCCTTATATCAATTATTTATAGAGACTTGGCATTTCATACCTGAAAAAAGATGCTGGAATGTGGAGTTTAATAGCCACACTAAACATTTTTGGAAGAATTCATCGCACATTAGAATAGCTTTCATTCCTGAAAAAATACTCTTGTTCTACAGGGAAAGTAAAGTATGGGTCTGACTTTGTCCCGGTGACTGACAGAGACAGCTGAGCTTCTGCTAAGTGATAGACCCAGACTAAAGACTAATCCACTTAATCAGCCTAATCACGAGATAAAGATCTGTAATTTTTCCTTTCAGACATAAATGAATGCGATGCCAATAACCCATGTGCACAACAGTGTTACAATATACTGGGTTCTTTCATCTGTCAGTGTAACCCAGGCTTTGAGTTAAGCAGTGACAGAATCAACTGTGAAGGTAAGCAATTGTTTTGTTACCTTGGAAGATCTGCCTTTTTTTTTTTTTTTCTTAATAATTTTCCCAGAAGTCCTTCTGAGAGCTAAGGGGTAATTCAAGTGGAGCCACACTGCGGGCACAGGTTGTAGCCAAAACCCTCAAGATGTGTATTATTTCTTATGGTGCAAATGTGGTGGCTAATACACACCCTAGTAGCTGCAGCTGCATTCAGGTACTTGTAGATGGGGGTATCTCTCTTTAATAGTAATTGCAAAACAGGGCAGACATTACTACAGTTCAGATAACAGCTGGGAAGAATAAGGCTTCTGAATATTTATTTCACAAACTCACTTGAATTGCGTGTGGTCTAATGCTGATGACCGTTAAATGAATCGGAAAGGAACGCAAACCAAAAACAAGTGGAATTTTGTGTGCTGTTAGGCTCCTCTGACAATAAAAACTCAAATTTTTGATTTTAAGGAAGCGACAATTGTGCTTTTGAGGGGCTTTCAAGCCTGTGTATACAACCAGCATGTCTCCTGATGATTACACAATCAATGCTTTATTTCCTCTGCCAGAGCCTCCACAGGGGTCCTCTAATCTCCTTTTGGACGCATGATGATCTCACCCTTAAAGCCCATATCCTTTCTACCAGTCTTTGAGCCAAAGAGGTTTTTTTGGTTTACCACTGCCCTCCTAAACAAGCCAGTGGAGCTATTACAGATGCTCCCTCCTCTCCAAGCTCCGTAAACTAATCCTGCTCGCAGGCGAACAGAACAGGGAGCAGCAAATATGCAGCCTCCAAGGACATCCCTGACAGAAAATCAAGAACTGGGCTCAGACCTCAGAGGTCACAGGAGGGAGTTACCCTGTTTTACAAGCTATCCCCTGGATTTGATAGGTTAAATTTAACTTCTGCTTAACAGCATATACTGTTAAATCATTTCACCCTTGGTTTGCACAGGGCACAAGTACAAAGGCACTACTTCTGCCTTACTAACTAACCTCACATCTGTGGTTTTCGTGGGAGTCATCACATTTTGAAATACTAAAAGCCTTAAGTTCTTTCAAGCATTACTTTCTTAAGCCTGTTCCGAATCTAATTTAGCTTCTGCTTCCTCAAATCCAAAGTTTTTATTCTGGAAGATTATTGATAAGTAAAATTAGCCCTTCTGTTTGCAACTTTGAGGTATTAAACAGTACATTTCAGTTTTTCGATAACATTTTTTTAGACCAAATCCATTTTTTTCTTGTTAGAATTGGCATTTAGCTATTAGATTGAGTTCTACAACAAGGTATATATTTAAAAACAATAACTTTAAGCCCTTTTGCTGTCTGCAGACACTGATGAATGCAGAACCTCAAGTTATATATGTCAATATCAGTGTGTCAACGAACCAGGAAAGTTCTCATGTGTCTGCCCTGAAGGATACCAGGTAGTGGGAGGCAGAACATGTCAAGGTAAGTGCTCTCAGCTTCGCAGCTGCAATACTGCATTATTAACACCCCCATTTCAGGCGAGATTAAGAATGCTTGCTATCTAAATGTTTATATTTCATAAAAAGGTTAGTACCTTAGCAAAAGATGTGTTGATAAAGCAGTTGAAGATTAATTGCATGCCTTCTATTAACTCTGATTCGAATACTCCAGCTCAAACTTGTATGTCCTTCAGATTCCTAGGACATGTAAAGCTTGTCTTGAATGTCCAGGTAGTGAGTCTAAGTTTAAGATAAATGTCTGAAAAAAATCAGGCCATTCTTTACAGACACTAAACATGGGGTTATATCGTGTTTCATTTTAGGGATTCCTAAATCCAGTAGAAATGAAAGATATGTCTCTTCTGATAACAGGAGAAAAAATGAAAGACTCAAGCAGCTTAGATAATTTGTGTTTAGAAAAATAGATGTTCTGGTCAGGTGCCACTGAATGCCAGAATTTTAGTTTGTGTTTTTTCTTCACTGGTGCTAAATGTCTCTGCATCTTATTAGAGAATAATGCAGAACAACATATTAAGTGCAAGAACCACTGCTCCTGTAATCCAGAACGTTATTTAACAGTCCTTATTTTTAGAAATAATTAGGTGTGCTAATTATTGACAGAAGGGATGAGGAAATAACTCAATGTTTTTTATAAAATCCAGATTAATTTCTTTCCCATAAGAGCAGCAGCTGATACGGAACATTGCGGGATAGTTAGCTTGACCATCTGAAAATCAGTTTGTGCCTTTTGAGAGATCACATTTCAATAAACTCTCTCCGTGACAGTGAATTTGAGGAGACCGTGTCAGTAGGCAGTAGTGCAGTTCTGGCACCAACAGGATAGCAGAACATTAATGCAGTGCGAGTCTGACTGTCCCCACTTCAGGCAGGGTTATTTTCCCAGGCAAAAAAAAGGAAGTTCTGCTTTGCACAGTAAACAAGTTTTCACTATTGCTTTCAAAGCTCTTTTAGTTAAAATGTAGCCATCAGCTAAGCATTTTAGTTAGACCACAAAACTCAGGCAATTAAAAATGAGATCGCGCAAAAGACCGGAAATCACAATTCTTTCTGCTATAAAATCATTCTTTGCTAATAAGAAACTTCACAGTATTTCTACAGCTGCATTACATGTGATTTATGTGTGTCTTTAGTCAACTAAAAAAAAAATCTTCAGATTTAACTCTCAATAAACAAATTTATTCCATTTTCTACCTAGAGAAAGCCTTTATAGCCAGGCCCCAGAAAAGCAGGTAAGGAACATGGAAACCTGTTGGTTTTCAACAGACAAGCAGGTGGCTTTTTTGTTGTTTTGAAGACATTATGTTTCTTTTTGGAGCAAATTCATTTCCATCTGCTTTGACACAGTCCCTTTTCCTTCCTCCTAGATATAAATGAGTGCGAGACTACTAATGAATGCAGAGAGGATGAAATTTGCTGGAATTACCATGGAGGATTTCGTTGTTACCCAAGAAATCCTTGCCAAGAGCCCTATGTCCTGACATCTGAGAAGTAAGAAAAATCAGTTTTATTTTGTGGGGTTTTTTTAGGATCGACCTCGAGGGCAACGTGCTCCAGTACAACAGCGGGCAAGTACCATTTGTTTGTAACTCGGTCTCATTCATTCTTGTTCTTCAGCCGCTGTGTCTGCCCTGTATCAAATGCCATTTGCCGAGAGCTGCCTTACTCTGTCGTGTACAAATACATGAGCATCCGCTCGGACAGAACAGTGCCCTCCGATATTTTCCAGATTCAGGCAACTACTATTTACCCAAATACTATTAACACATTCCGGATCAAGTCTGGAAACGAAAACGGAGAATTTTACCTGAGAGTGAGTATTGGTGGGGGTTGGACCCAGCATGGGGCACAAATACTTTTACATGGCTTGGGCAAAATGTATCATAGTATCCCAAAGTTTATCAGCTTTTTAATAGTTCCATATTAAATGCGCTTGGTTTCCAAATTTTAAAAAGCTTTTTACTTTTCTACCCAAAAACTCTAATCTGAGAATCAAACTGCTTCTTTCAAATGAATACAACACAAGGAGCAACTGTGAATATTTAGCGATGCTGTGACACTCATGGCAGATTCAAACGAGATCCTTTTATGCTTTTCACTCGCTGCACCAATGTCCCATATATATGTATTTAGGAGAGGTCTACAGAAAGATGCCTTGTACAATCACTTTAGTTAAATTTCTCCTTCTTGCAAAAAAAGTGAAGAAATCAATAACAGCCTGGGCTGGGCCACTGATTTCTGGAGTGCTGAACTCAGTACAGAGGTTTTGTGTTAGGACAAACTTAAACCTTTATTTTCCCATAGTGCTGCAGCTATTTCAGAAAACCACAAAAGTTCAAATGACTTACAATAGCAGTATTTCCTGTTGGTATAATGCATTCAAGTAGATACATATGAATGAAAGTGCCTATAACATCTGCTTTTTAAGATTTTTGGGGGGAAGAAATCTGATTTTCTTGGATGCTTATAATATTTACAAATTCCTGGGAAATCCTTTTGCCTCACATGCGGCTTTACACTTGGTAAAGAAGAATCAGCACAAAAAAATTAAATCAGAATTAATTAGAAGGTTTTCCTTTTTTTGTTTACTTTTCTTCAGCTCTGAAGATTGGGGGGGGTTGATAATACATCCACAAGGTGTACTATGATACAGCACTGCCTATTTACACCATGTTTCCCCAAGACAGAAACAAGGAGCTACTCATCTGTGCCGACTTGTTCTGGTATAACTTCCAATCCAGTGATTTTTCCTGGATTTATTACCCATTAAAAATCCATACCCACCCCCAAAATACAAACTGTTACTTGCTTAAAAGATCAGTCCAGCTCTAGTTTGGGTTAGATCTAGCCTAACAATTCCAGTCCTGTGTTGCCACCCAATAAGGAATTGCAGACTTTAAACAAGGAAGCATATGTTTATTCCTGTCAAGGGACTGCAGTAAACAAAGGCTTATTTAGAAGTTATTCCTATTGTTTTAGCAAACCTCTCAGCTGGGTCTCAGATACAGCAGATGGATTGTACTCATCTGTGTGTCCTACTCCTTTGACGCGGAGAGAAAATACTTGTAGAAAGTGAAGGGAGAGGTGGAGTTTACCTTTTTAGTATCACATGTAACTCACAAAGGTGTTTCACAAGCCAGCAGCGTGCCACAGACAAGGCCTGGCAGTGTTCCCTGGCAGCACGATCCCAAAGTGGGAAAAGAGCTGGTGATGGCAATAGGCACCCCAGCTGCAAAAATTGCCAGTGTTCACAAGGGGAGCGTGGCTTCTGGCGTACGAGCTGTGACGTGGACTTCATGTTTCCCTGAGCTGAACAAGCTCCATCACTGTTAAAGACATTAGTGCTCTCTTGTTTTACTTATTCTCTCTATATTTTAAAAGCTGATAGATGGGGATAAAAACAAAGACCATCCTGGGATAGATTACCACTTCTCATGTCCTTTAGGAGAGTCAGCATAACCAGGAACAGATTTTGCAGCGCAGTTTATTCCTCTGAGCCCTAGTCAGGTAAAGCTTTCCCTGCAGCAAATCCAGGTGTGAGATTAGTCATGGCCATTTAAAAATGTTAAAAGAATACTTGCATTGTGTATCTCCGTGCTGAGACAGAGCATTTTTATGGCATAGCAACACACAAGCGCTCTCTTGACGCAGCAAGGGAATCGTTTTGAGATTTGTCCGAATTAAACTTCTTTGTTGTTGTTCTTTCAGCAAACAAGCGCTGTAAGTGCAATGCTTGTACTGGTGAAATCACTATCGGGACCAAGAGAACACATTGTGGATCTGGAGATGCTAACAGTCAACAGTTTGAATTATCGTACAAGCTCGGTGTTAAGATTAACAATAATAGTGGGACCTTACGCATTTTAGTGGTTTTCAATAACCCTTCACTGGCACTTAAAGCAGCCAAAGAATATTATCTTAAAGAAAGCACTTACTATTTTATTTATAGATTTTGCTCTCCTTTTTTTTTTTAAGATTTGTTTAGTAAATTGATATCTTTAATACACACATTACACCTGTAATTCAAAATTAGTAGATGTGTTCCATAGTATAATATGGGCATTGTCACTTTCTGTATAAAGATTTAAATCTTTTTTATTACTTTTCTTGGAATAGATACATGCTATGCTTTTGTATGAGAACTGTATGTTCATAGTATTCTGTAAAACTTCACACACTCTAGCAAAATAGGTCATGCAATTAAAAGGTGATCTTCTGTGTTGTCATTATTTTAAATTCTAATGCAGCTACACTGACAATCTCAAAAAGAAAAAAATTATATAGTATGAATGATACACGAAGTAATGGTTATCTGATAAGCTGAAATATATTTCTCCTTTTTAACTACTTTATAAAAAAAGATAACAGTCAATAAAAAAATATCTATTTCTGTAGACATTTATGTGCTATCAGTTGGTTTTTCTAATCTGGGTTGGAGGTAAAGTTACGCTGTGAGAAATATTTCACATTGAGTTTTCAGATGCAGATTGTGTTACCGTACTACAGAACAACATCGTGCTCTCTCTAAGAAGAATAGTCTATAGGAAGAAAATTTCTCCAACAGTGAAAGAAATTCCAAATGAAAAATCACTACACAGGGCACATGTCTCTGCTTTCTCCCGAGAACACTGCTGGTAGTTACTGATTAGAGGGATACGGCATTTTCAGACAGAAGTTAATGTGCTATTTTTCCAGAAATATTATGTTGTATACTATGAATTGAGTGCATTTGCTTATTAAGTTATATCATTTTCAGGCACTCAGTTCTATTCCTGCTCTTACAACTCAGACGTATCATGTACAGTGTTCATAAAATTTATTTCTAAATCAAGAACTAATAACATCTTTTGTAATATGTAAAATCTTATTTTCCTGTTTAAAATGTAGTTAATCCTGTGATGTACAAAATTTTTAATAAAGATCTCTTACCATATTGTATTTAGCCTTTTTCTGAGGTAGTTTATTAGCCACATTGGAGGGCTGAATTGTCAGCTACTGTGGGAGTCGGCAAAGTCCTGCTGAGTTCTGCAGACTCAGAATGACCCAGCTCTCAGCACATACAGTATTAGTTCTTGGAAGACTAAAACCACAATTCCTTTGTAGAACAAATGTATTACCTAGTGAGTTTTAGTTTTGCTGACATTAAAAAAAAAAGAGGGGAAAAAAAAGTAAAAAAAATACACCAACATACACACATTGCTAGTTAGTTGCAGATTTACAGAAAGGAGCTGCTTTTCTACTTAAAATTCATTTGCTATAGAAATTATTTGTGAATAGTGCTTACATTATACATATAGAGAAAAAAACCCTTGTGGTGCAGATGCACAGATTCATATTTATTATGTCAGTCACCCTCAGTGGTTGCTTTCAGGGAATGTGCCCAAAGCAGCAAGAATCATGGCCAGAGAACCTGGCATCCAGAGGTCCTGCATGGCAAGACAGCAAAAATTCCCTCCAGAATATCACTTAGGAGAGGCCACAACTGCTCTGGTTTAAAGTGACACATCCCCCATGCTCAGACAAATTGCAGAGCAAGACCCCATTATCCAATGATCGCTCCTTCAGGCAGTCATTTGGGGCTTTAAACAAATACTTCATCTGCCAAAAGGGTCAGAGCATATGGTTTTAGCACAGGCCAAAAAACAGCGCTGGCGCTGGGGTGAGCTTTCGTTGCCTGAGGCCCCGAAGCTGTGGGATGAGACCCCAGGTAGCCTCCATCCCTCTCTGCAGAGAAAAGCTCTCCAGCACAAACCCGGTTGCTTTATAGAGGTATTTAATTGCTGGTTTTCAGAGCAAAAAGACTGATACAGGGAGTTGGGCTTCTAGGAAGCTCCTTCCTTTCCCCGGAGGGATTCCTCCCCATTCATCATCGCTACAAATCTGCTTAGTTTGAAAGGCAGCTCCTCATCCCGCACATGCACTGAGCAAGATGCCTCCTCCTGGCAATTCCTGTGGCAAGCAGCACACGCTCACCTCCATACTCAGTCAACTCGCATTTTCTGGGTAATCTGCCCTCACAAATGAGCCGTGCTGGCCCCAGCACTGCTCTTTTATGCAGACTTCTTCTAACTTCCCCAACTGTGTAACTCGGCATTCGTTGCTGTTTCTAGGTTTAAAATGGGCAGTTTTCTCTTGACAGGTGCCCAGAAGAGGCTGAAGTGGCTTCACCCTCTTCAGTCCTGGCACTTGCAGGACACCAGGCTGGTCCCTGCAACAAGTTAAGCAGCCACGAATCATCCCTGACAACCCCAAGCTGCCAGGCTCTGCCTCAGGGATTTGCTCTACCTTTATGTTCTGCCAATACTCACACTGGTTTTGTCACCAGCATTTTTAAATCCTCCTTTTAAATCTCTGCTTATCTGACAATGACCCAAAAATGACTATTATATAGTGAGAAAAATTAGTTCTATACTGATCAAATGGCATGAACAGCAGAGGCAGTTGTAGCTTGCACAAGTGCCCAAAACACGTTTAGTCCCCTCATTCCTCCACATCTCACTGTGCTCATCAACTTGGCTTATCCCATTTTATTTTCACACAAACAGTCCTGCCAACCACCCAGCTCCCTGGCTGGCTGCAACATGCAGGTCTATAGGAGACCACTTATAGCCCCAACTAGCCCGGGCCGAGGTTATCACACGGAAGCGCAGCTCCAGCCGCTTGCCGTCACACCGCTACGGGTTGGGCGAGACCTGAACGCAGCCGCTGGGTGTGGGCACCGCTCTCTGTGTGCGACATTAATCACGGCGCTTTTATGGAAGCGGGGAGCTGAAATAACAGCAGCCCCTCCAAACCAAAACACAAGCAGGTGAGAGCAAGCCAGGGACTAGAGCAGGGCCGTGCAGAAATTGGAAGGAGGCGGTTGGTATTGTTTTGGATAGGGGTGTGGCAAGTGAGAGTGGCCAAAAGAAGCCCACGATCAAACTGAGAAGATGGTTCCAGAGCTGGAACAGGGACAGCTTTTGCACACCACCACCCTAAAACCTGCCTACTGTTAGGAGGAAACCTGCAAGTTCATCCAGTTCTCCAGGAAAGCAGGGCTTGATGTGTTACTTGCAAAGGATATAGAGCTGCAGCAAACACACAACAAGAGTTTGAATAGCTATTTGGGTTAAAAGAGACACTGAAATCCCAACAAATGATATGAGAGCAAAGCGTTTGCTCAGCATTAGTTATATCCCACTGGCACAACCATTGCCAGGTTGGGACCAGGAAAGGTTCTCATATAAATCCCTGTCACTGCTGGAGAAGAATCTAAATCAGGATCCCATGCAAAGCTGAGTATCTTCTCAGAAATAGAAAACAGGGGGGAAAAAAGTGGAAAAAAAAAGAAATAGGACTTTGAGTAAGCAGAAATTAAAGAAGCAGAATGCAAGTTCATTCACTTCCCTGAGACCACCTGAACACAGTGCAGTGGGATTATTTTGTTTGGAAGGCTCACAAATGCAAGTTTATTGTTGAATCCCGTTTCCATGGCTACAAAGAGTTGCTTATGTTTTGAATGATCATCCATGTTTCTAACTTTATAACTTTCCTATTAAAATATAGAACAGCTGCTGCACCAGTCAGCTGTTCAGCATATGGAGCCCACCAGGGACAAAACCCACTGTTAACACAGAGAATTATTTTTAACGCCCTCACATTTCTAAACCTCACCATCATCTCAGCAAAATGGCACGTTTCCACATTTCCCAGCTGGGGGAACACCTGCATAATGCAAAACTGAACTGTGCTGCATCTGGTAAAAAAAAAAACCAATAACAACAAAAAAACCAAAAAAACAACACAACAATTTTATCTCATCTGGCCAGCAGAAAAAAGTTATCAGCCCCAGCGAAGAGAAACAGGGCAAAAAGTTAACTGTGTTTTATATCTGGGGAAAAGCAGATGTCTAGTTAAGATGTTTATACTGCAAACATTTCTGTATATATTAGGAGGAAAGAGAGCTGTTTAATAAAATGGAGCTAGCTTATAGTTGCCAAAGCAAATCTGAAGGACAGTACAGCAGCTTTTGTCATTATTGCATGGGAAAAATATAGTCTGATTCTTTTTTTGATATAGATTATGTACATTAAACAACTTTATTTTTTTTAAATTAAGTAACCTGAAAGTGAATCGTTTTTATAGCTTCCAGCTTATTTGTTCAACAGAAAAAGCTGTAAACCTTGTGTCACAACAGTATGACAAAGCAGTATCAAAGGCTTCCCCTGATTTATTCTCTGGTATCTTAAAAAACACCTTGATACTTTGATTTGATACCTCGATACCTTGATTAGAGGCTGTGTAGACAGGATGCACAAGCAACACTTCCTGCAGAACAAAACACCGGACTTAGGTGAAATCCAGTTTTTGATTGTAAACAGTCAAGCTGTACCAGTCACATGCTGCTTCTGCTCTTGCTTGAGAAATTATTTCAGTTTCTGATCCAGAATCCCAACAGCCCCAGAAGGGACACCAGCACTCTGTATCTCTGCTCCCTCCCAGAAATACCTTGAGATAATTAATTATTTTAAGGTTTTACTATAGTATTTCTGTAACTTCTACATAAGCACACAGTACATAGATATACAACCAGGGGAAATGTTCGCACTAACATGCTTCAGATGAGACTTTTGAGAGGGAAAGGCGCAGCTCTCAGCTAAGCACTTCGGCAGCTCCTGCCTTGCAAACACACACGGTGGTGCACTTTACTGCGTAGCTTTAATGAAACATTTATGCTGTTAAGCTCTAAAACCACAATCACAAAAGCTACACTGACACCTCAGGGTCTAAATCCTGCCAATGCCACTCCAGAAACATCTGAACCTGTGACCACCTCCTCTTGAGGGTCATGTTTTCTTCTCGCACTTGGAGTGTTTTTGGAGTATCTACGTGCAATATATAGGAATGTTTCCCATACAGCATATATACAACAAACACCCAAGTGGGAAGTCAGAAGAGCAAAATTCTTGCAGGCGGCATGGAAACTAGGAAAACAAACAGATTTTGGAAGCTCAGAGTAAGGGCTGCAGAGGGGAAGCCAACATACCAAACCAGCAGGGTAAAAGGCATTATTAAAATCAATAAGTCATCCTCTGAGAAGCTGAGGTTGTATACGAACGAGTAAAATAAAAATGTTCCTGAGATCCGTAAGGTCATACATAAAAACAAACAAGGCGGGCCAAAGGAGCAACTTGCAAATGCACAGCCTAGCAAATTGAGCCTCTTCCAAGCACAGTTGAGGCGACCTCCCAGGAGGCTGCTGGGGCCGCACAGTCACCAACGCATTAGGGGGACAGGCAAAAAAGAAAATGCCATGGCAGAAAAATGAAGTGAAATGTGTTTCTGGAGGAGGAATTCGGCAATAACAACTGTGCCAGAGCTGTTCTTACAGGCACCGTATCAAAGGACCTGCCTCAAAATAACAAGTGAACAGACGGGGAACAGCAAATTTTCCTGACTATATCTAGTTGTTCAGGTATAAGTGAGCATCCTCTGTAAAACAGAACCTTTACAGTTATCCAAATATTGAGTAAAAATGCCAAATAAACCCAAAGGGGATAAATGTAAGGTGATGCACATGGGAGAAAGTTATCCCAGCTTTATTTGAACAAAGCCCTCTGAACTGACCACCACCTCTCAGGAGGACAGTGTGAACGTTCTGACAGACTATTCAGAGGAAACTACAGCCCCAGAAAGCAAATCCAGCATCAGGAATAACTGGAGAGAAAAGCCTCTTCAAGACTCATTAAAGACATGGCTGTCCAGGACAGGAGCTCTTCCCCTGGAACCTGTGGGCATGTGGAAAACATTTGCAGCTTGCTATCTAGCAGCTCTAAAGCCATTACACACCTTTGCTCCAGTATCAGCACAGTCTGTTATGATGCCAAATGCCTAAAAACTGAAAAATTGGTCCAAAAAGAACAAGAGAGTCAGCCTGCACAAAGCATTTGGATGCCATTCTATCGTTTGCATTAGTAACAGTTTTGTGTGGTTGCTGTAGTCAGCCCACGGTGAACTGCCAGCACCAGGTTTGGTGACCGACCATCACACCCAGCTCAGCAGTGGCCACAAAAGCATTAAAGCAAACTCTGTGAGCAGCAAATGCTTGCAGAATAAAACAGAAAACAACAAACAACAAAAAAACCCACCCAAAACCAACCAACCTCCAAAGAAAAACAGCTCTCAGGGAAAAAAAATGTAACTTCTGCCCGGTTTAAAGGCACCACCTAGGGGTAGGTAGCAGGAGTCAGATCACTGCAAGTAACAATGTTTCTACGAAAGCCATTTCTGGACACATTTATTAGGTATCAGTTGACCCTTGAAGCAATCCGAAGCCTGAGGTTGAAGTTTGCATTTGCTGCTTTCTTTTCCCATAACAAACTAGTTTCCAGACAATTTTGTTACTCGGGGCCAGTCTAAAGACCACCCCCCAATATTTAGTAGGACTGCTTTGTTTTATGCAAGCTTTAAAAACTGGCAAATGTAGGCAGACAGTGGAAAACATGAAGCAGCACACTGCGAGGCCAGTAATTTCGTAAAAACCAAATCGCGAGGATCAAAATAGTAACATGAAGCTTTAATGGGGTCGGAAGATTTCTGCCTTTGCTCTGGTATGCTGAAGAGGGAAGACCTAAATTATACAGTGAATAACTCCAACAATGCGCTAAAATTTCATGGGCAATCTGGTGGTAGCTTCTTCAAATATATCACAAAAGGCCGCAGTTCTTTCTGTTTTCTGCAAACACAGAGCAGATCAAGCCGACATATGCTTGTGTCTTATTGGAGGCCAGACTCATGCATCATTTTTCCCATTAGTGCTGGGAAACATCATTTTCCCTTGAAAAAGATGCAAACCCTTTGCAAGACCATTATATATCGGAAACTCACTCTGTCTTTATGCAAACCAGCTATGGTTCAACTTCTCACTTCTATCAGGAAGCTTCTTCCTCTCCAACAACCCGGTTTTCCTTGGTGCTATGCAACAGAGGCATCGCTGGCTGTTAAAATTTCCATCATCATACCAGATTCAAAGCTGCACAGCTCCATCACAGGTAAACATTTGTCAGGAATATGTTTCTTTGCTCAGATTAAGAATTTCCACCCCCCAATTTCTGGAATTTGCAGAAGTTAAAAGGAAGCTGCAGTGGCATCCTTGCAAGGCTTCAATGTGTGCTTTGTAGATAGATCGTTTGCATACAAGTGTAAAGAACAGCTACAGAGGCACCATAGACACAACATCGCCATCAAAGATGACAAAGCCCTCCTGAAAGATGATGCACACATACACATTATATGTGAGACACATGCATGCAAGTGCTGATACGTAAAGAAATGAGCATCCAGTCTGGACCAACATCCTACCCAAATCCACCTGCCCGCAAGGTAGCAACATAATTCCAGCACATCTCTAAGCCAGAAGCTTGTTGGCAGAGCCTTCTCCTTTCATAAAATTCCCAGTTAAGTTCATCTTGACATAATTTGATGCTTGTATCTAGGCCAAAATCCCTAAACCAGGCTATTTTCAAATGCTAAGTCCAGCAGCTCGGTATGTCTTTCTCTTCCCCGTACTGTGCGAGATGGCATAAGGTCTAACCAGCTTGGGAAAAACCACGAAAACACACTTGTAAAATTTCCAGATTCTGGCCTTAAGCATCTATTACCAAGTTTCCAAGATATTCAGTTGGACCACCAAGTGGCACACTGCACATTTTGGAGGTGGGAGGAGCCCCCCCCCCGGTCACTCTTGCCCATCTTTAACCTGTCTCTTCCATGGGCTTTGGCAGCATCCTCCACCTTTTCTTATCTGAATTCAACCCTTCCACCGCTGTAACACTGCTATGGGGATATTTTCTATCTCTGGAAGGTAGAATATTTCTTCACCCTTGGGCTTACCCAAATTCGCACACACTCAGACACTTGGGTAAAAGGCTTTTGCTCTGATTGCTCTTGACCACCATCACCCCAGCTGAAAACACTATGCTTCAAAGGGAAAAGCGCTATCTTCATGTTCAGAAAGATCCATCTGGCTCTGAAAATTACCCGTGCTTTCAAGCAGCACAGGATATTTGGTGACTTCCCCCAATCAGCTACGCAACCTGGGGTATTTCAACAGCTGTCCTCAGCCACTTCCCAAGGCTGACTGGAGTCTCAGAAAAGATGTAAAGTATTTGTAGCAATTCCCTGAACAAACCCAAGATGCTTCCTCGAAGCAGAGCCCTCAACTCTGTTGACTTGCATTTTTAAAAGGTAATATAAATTCCACTTACATTGGTTTGTTTTGATGTTGAAAATTGGTCTCCATAGACATGGTTGAAATCTTGCCCTGAAGCGCCGAGCCTGGAGCCAACAACCACACAGTCCTTTGCCAATACAGAGCTGGGGAGATTTTAAAGGTGTAAATGCCATCCTACCCACACTAAGAGAGCACAGGGGACACCAGGCAGGGACAGGGTGCTCCGTCACAGAGGGAAAAGCCACAGCTGTGGCCAGCCAAGCACTGAGAGATTTTTGTGGAGTCTCCCTCGTGTCACCCCTGACTCAAAGCCTTGTCCCGCCACTCACACATTTCCTTCACCTGACACAGGCAAGGAGGCAAAGAATCGTAGAGAGCCCATAGGAAGCCTAAAAAAATTTTTTTTTAATTCTTTTTAAAGCCTCATTGTCCTGCAGAAGCTCCCTCGAAGACTGACATGCAGCTAGGAGTCACCACATGGTGGTGTTTGCCAAGCAGAAATAGCAATAAAAAGAAATAAGGGTGAGACAAGCAGGGAGAATATATGGAGAAATGACAAGCAGAGGTTTTTATATGGAAATTTATATTGAGGGTAACATTCCTGTCTAACATAAGCATTTTAATACTTCCGGATGCAAGCCTCAAGCCAAAAATCCAGTGCGGTCTGATGTTACGATAGTGTTTAAGTTCAGGGATGCTGAGCGTTTTGCAAGAGCTACAGGTTTTCTCAGCGCCAAAAACCATCCAGAACAACAACAAAAAAAGCTTTTAATTCTCCCCCCAATAACCCTACTGCAATGTCCCAGCATGAAGCAATCACAAAACAGAAATGAGTCCTGAGGCACCAAACCGCCCAAGTCGATTTGAACACTGGGATGCGCAGACCACCATGAAACCTGCCCGCCCCATCCTTACTGGAGGGGGAAAAAAAAATAAAATAAAAAAAAGAGGACAAAAAGCAAGGGATTACCTATATTTGAAAAAGCGTAATTTTCATTAAACTGTTTTCTTCCTCTTTCCAGCTCCAAGAGTGCTTCTGCTGCCTGCCTGAGGGCGGTGTTACAGCCCTCCCTACCACACCACAAAGCCCAGGCAAGAAAGCAAATGTCAAGGATTTCCCCGAAAGGTCACCTCAGTATTGAATAAAGCACAGGATTACTCTACCGAGGGTGTTATCAGGCCGAGATCAAACCAGGAGACGTGTTCCCCAGGTCAGCAACGCAGCGAGCGCGAGCTCACACGAGCGATAAACTGTTCAGAACAACTTGTCCCAGAGACGCTGCTGCTCCTTCACTGCTGCCAAGGCCCATTTCTGCTTGGTTAATGCACTATGCCAATTCCTCCCATATAAGATTAAGCTGCCTTGAGGCAATTTCAACTTACACATCTGATATTTTCAGCATTTTCTATGCTGTGCAGCTCAGGAGCCAGCACAGCCCACATACTGCCACTTCCCCTTTTCACCTCACGTCACCCTTGCAAAGGCATTCGTTCCCATTTAAACACTCGCACACCTTTTCTGGGGCCTGGAAACATCAAAAGGATCATTCAAGGAAATAATATTTCACCAAAGAGCAGAACTGAGCCATCAGTGCCGTACAGCTCAACTCCGCAGGGGTGTCAACCTGATAGCAAAGTGTATAGGACCTGTTTACTTAGGTATGTCCATCATACTGAAGAATAGTTTCCCCTTTTGAGACTGTTCTGGGTTTATTAAATCCCATTAGTTTATTACAAGTACCAGTAACATAGCCTAGAAATAAATAAATGAGCTTTTAAGCCCAGAAGTTTAGTTTCAAGACTATCCTGAGCAGCTCCAAACTAAAAAAGCATATAACAAATGAAAAAAAACCAACCCAATAATCAAGAGTTTCCAAACTCCTTACTTGTTTACTTATCTGACTACGTATGAATAATTTCAGTCTAGCACAGGCCTGTTTGGGTGCCAGATCTTGTTTGCAAGCCTGCTCTGTGAAAGGCAAATGTATAGTTGAACTTGGACGCTACACAAGTATCAGCCAGCCATTAGCATTAATTACTAAACAATTTTTAAAAAAATTAGATTAAATATAAAGCTCAATGTCTGTAGTTGTTGCTTGTTTCTGCTATGAGGAAAACACTTACTAGTACACAACTGGTTGGGCGGAAATTAAAAATACAATTAAAATGCTGCATTTACCTTAATTTTATGGACATGTGTTTTTCTGCATTAAAACTCATTTCTACATGTACCAACAAGACAAACAGATCTAAAGTGACACTTGTGTGCACAGTAACCATGATCACTGTGATTCAGCTTGCAAAACCCAAAATTTCGCCGGTGCATCTCCCAAGCCTTTGGTTAAACCATTCAGATGAAACACAACTGCGTAATAAACTAAGTTATAAACAAGACTGTGGAAAAGCAGGGGAAGAATGAAACCTCCTGAGGATTTGGCATTATTCTTATTCTTGATGGCTGAATTCATTTGGCCTTACTTCCAGCGTAGCCAGATATTCAAATAAAATTTGAACACCATCTGTTTGCCACGATCCAGAGACGACAAAGATTGGACAAGAGAAATCAAGAAAATGGCAGGAGTTATACACAGATTTTGCCGATACAATCAGTTTGTATCAGACCAGGTCTGGGACCCATGAGGAAGGCTGCTGTCTGCATGGAACATGGAAAAAGCTCCCTCTAAACGCAAAAGCATTTATAATTGAATCAGCGCCGGATTGATGGAAAGAATACATTTACAAGGAGAAAAGTTTTACATGCAAATTTTGCAACTCCAATCAACTCCTCCATGAACAGAGTCTATGCTCAGGTCCCTGCACCAGCACGGCAGAAAGCACCGGCTTTACAGCAGCTGATGAGAAACAGTCACAAAATGTTTGCCTGTCAATCTGTACTATGATTACACACATCATTAGTTTACTTACATCCCCAGTGTCTTTATCAGGACCAAAAAAACAAAAACCCAAAAAACTCCACACTTGCCTCCAAAGTATTATTCAGAGAGAAGGTTTCATTCCACCTAACTCAAACAATAGGAATGAGATGCATGTTTTGATTTAGTACAGGAGAATCTGTGGGGAACTGAGGGAGGGCTGAGGAAGCATACCCATAATTAACTTAATTTGGAGGCACGGTTATGGGGCAAGCATGCATTTTTCTTGTCTCAAACATTTGTGCTCCTAATTTTGTAACGAAGATTTGCACATTTACCTGAACAAGAATGAATGTGCAAGAGTTATTGCTCTGGCATTTGCTCGGTTTTAAGACCAAACTCTATCCCAGCCAAAGAGGCACACAGGGTGCCCCACCCCATCCTTCTGCCATCAGCAACATGTATCGGGGGGGATACAGATGGGTTCCCACCAGCTCCCTTAGGCTTTTTAGGATTGCAGTGTGTCTCCTGGCAAACCACAAGGCTCACGCTAGGAGATGCCATCACCAGGTGCCTGCTCACAGAGGAGAAATCTCCCCCAGGAAGCATTAACTCCCATCTACCCAGTAAAAAGTCAGCTGCTGAACAGAGGCCGCAAATTGTCACAATTGCACCCTTAGCAGCGTTTTACTGCAGTCCTCAAAGCATATTCCCTCCTGCATGTGAGCGGGGCACAGGAGCCACGAGCGTTCTGGGTCAGCCCTGGCCAAGGATCACACTGCAGAGGCCAACAATCCCCGAACCTTGCAGAGTTGGCCAAGAAATTCAGTTTTATTCCAGCTCAGCCGCTCAGGGTGAGATGCTCACAACCTCATGGAGACTTCAAATCCTTCGCAGGGTCAAAAAATTCAGCCCTTGCCTCAAAATTCTGTGGCATGGCCAGCCAGATCTGCTTTTTCGAGCACAAAGCAGAGGAAGAGAGGGCTTTCTGCTGCATCGTTTTTTCTGCACAGCCTCCTTACAGGCTGTATGTTTGCTGATGCCCACCAGCATCTTGTTCTATACCACTGTTAATAGGTAGCAATAGCTGTGCAAGTACAGCTGCCCACACACCACTACCAGGCAGGCAGCACAGCCTGCAGAAAGTAAAACAGTTCAAAAAAAAAAAAAAAAGACTAAACTCAGGAAACTAAGGTTTTAGAAAATGCTGATTGTAGTGCATTTGAGAAACATTTGCAGCTGCGCAGTTAAAGCTTATAACACAACATGTACCCACAAAGTTAAGATTACAGAGGTAATTTTTTTAAAATTTTTTTTTTTTACATTTCCTTTTGCATGCTTGGCCACAAAACCTGAAACTCCCAGTGAGACTCCTGCAGGGAAGCTCACACGCACGCAAGGGTGATGCCAGTGGGTCACAGTAACAGCTAGGCTATAAAGCACACAACTGGGAGATGGGACTATATGGCATGAACTTTTGATAAAGCAGGATCAAGTTTGCATTAGCACATTTTTACAACTACTCCTCTCAAAAGTAGAAGTCTCAGACCAAAGCAGGTTCAGGAAGAAAATAAGAGATTTCCAAATGGCACCTCGTTTATCAATCAGGGCATGGAATTACAACTGTTTGAGAATTTTGCAAGTTGAAACTGCCCAACAACTGCCTGGAATTGGAAAAAAATAGGCATAAACCTAATGGAAAAAAACCAATCACTGAGAGAAGATTAAGTAAACAAGAGTACCTAGCTAACATGATACCCTGGCTATTGCTGCCTTCAGTTTGTGTTTATACTTGCCTGCACACCCACAATCAGTTTAATATCTTGAAAACAGCAGTAACAATTAAAAATCACTTAATAAATAGGTGTGCTTTTCAGAACTGAGGTGTAACCCCTGAAGCCAAAGGCCCTGTCCTGGGAATAATATGCTGAGAGAGGTCAGTCCAGTGATGCAGAGTTAAAATTCAGAGTGCACCACAGAGAAACTCCTGGTCTTCCGTTGGATGCTCTTTCCACAGCTATATCTAACTTGTTCTTCTACACATCTCAGGCCCCAAAACATGTTTGACTGGTTAATTTTACACAGCAGACACCCTTATAGCTATTAACATATATCACTATTCTCTTACTACTTTTACTAACAACGATCACATTTTCCAAGCTAGTTGCAACTTGTGTAAGTAACCATACGAATTAAATACCACATACTTAACTCCTTTACTAATGCTTCTTTCAACAGCACAGTAACATGCAAGTATAACTATAGTAAGTGTTGATGGGATTTATAGCAGGATCTTGACTATAAATCATACTTTTATAACCTTAGAAACTTTTTATTGCCTTTTTCCATCCTTCATTTTATAGGAATATGTGCTATCTCCTCTGACCAGGAGGATCTATAACAGTGTAGTTCTTATCACATGCCCCAAAAGATAACACAGATTTATTTTTTTAAAAAAAAATTTCCTAAGCAAAAACAACCCAAAAAATAACATAAACATTTAGGGATTCTAAGGAGTAATTTTGAAGAAATAAGTTTGAGTGCATCATTTGTGTTCATAGTACAATTTGAAAGCTCCATACAAAGGGCTTGACCCAGCCCTGCTAAAATCGATGACATTTGTCACAGCAAGAGGATGGAGCCAATGCACTGGAAAAGGACCAAGGATATGGCACGGGCTGACAAACCGCTCGATCATTAGCTCTTAATTGGAGCGTCAACCTCCTTTATAAGGCAAATCGGTGAGAACAGCAACCAAAACCCATATCAATCACCACATCCACACAAATCCCAGCTCCTATTTATAGCTTTACTTTGAAATTAAAGACAAAAATGCAAACCATCATGCCAAAGGGGAAAGCAAGGGAACGGAGACAATCCGCGGGACTCTGAGCTGCAGGGCTACTGCCATCCCAAGTGTGCTGTCCACGCTCTCAGCACTGCTGCAAGTTCAGCCTTTGTCAACCTCCAACTTGCGACAAAGTTTCAAAGATTTGTTCCCCTTGAGCTTCATAGATCACAAAAATTCAAAAGGTTCTATGGCTGTTTCAATAATTGACAAGTTGTTGACAAGTGATTATCTCCTGTCTTTCTTCTGATTTTTACATTATATACTCCTGTCTTTCTCCAAGACTACCTGGACCTCTTGGCACAGCATCACCATTAGTTCTGAGGCTTCCAGAGCTTTGCTCTTTGTTGGAGAGACCCTATTAATCACTGCTTTGTGTTTTCCTTCTTACTGGAAAATGCTTTTTAAAATTAAAGCATTAAGATAAAAGAAAGTATGTCCAAGTTGAAAGTCTAAGTAATCATTAAATAGTTATTTCAAATTGTCACATCCACAGGTAAATAATCATTACTAGCTTTTCAAAGGATTTGAGGACTCCCAAATTTACCTTTTGGATAGTTTTTTTGTGTCATCACCTGAAAACAACGCAGATCAACCACATTTCTCCGAATCACTCATATTCACCCTGTGCTCCATTGTCAGCTTGAGCCATGTCATTAATCCTTGTTGCTGCCTTCCTCCACCTCATCATCTTACTTAATTATCCCCTCTCTTACTCATCTCTTTGATGCGCTAATCCCCAGCACAAAGCCTTTCACCATTTTCTTGCCCCAAAAAAGGAACGAGCCCTGCAAGCGGGGCTGTGGGACAGAAGCAGATCCCAAACTGACGGCCACACTTGCAAGCAGAACAGTGGCCAAAGGGATTTCAATCAGGAAAATTCATCCTCACGTGCCAGCAAGAGACAGCTCCTGTTTTTCCCCAGAACAAGCAGGAAAGCAATCAAGGAACCATAGAATCATATACCAGGCCTTAAAGTTAGAATTCCTTTAAAATTTGTCAGAGTTTAATGCACGCATGGACTAGCTTATGGACTACCACACAAGAAAATCCCACACAATAACTAGTTTTGCTTTTAAAAATGTATAAAAAATTATGTGTATATATTTTACATGCATTTTCTCTGCATTAAACACTGCTTGCCCAAACAAGGGTCTTTGCTTTAAGAAACCACCCTCCCAAAAGGATGTCCACCCTCAGCCTGCCACTGCCATTTGCTCAGTTTTCAGCCCTGGGCAAGTAATTCAGGGCCTCAGGTCATTTCAGAACTATTTCTATTCTTTGGTATTTCCCATAATTATTGTCATTCCCATAATTTAGACTTTTGGCTCTTTACAGCCAACAAAGGTCTTTGTGGCTTCATACGTTGGTACAGGGCAGAGCCCCAAGCAGCACTCATCCCTTGGATGAGATTTTTGGGGAGAGGCTGCTGGAGTAGAAATCATTTTCACCTGGGCACCCAAAAAGTGAATTGACAGTGAACGAGCACACACATCTGGAAGCTTTGTGCATTACACATGATGCTCACTTAGATTTATTTTTAAACTAACTGAAGACACAGGCCACAAGTCATTTGTAGTGTTAGAAACAGTGCTAATTCAGTTATGAAAACAAGGATCTAAAAATTTTGCCATACAGACAGGGTGCTTTTGCATTTATTTTTGTTAAACTCTGGCTGTTAAGAACACAGTGCTGAAGCTCAGAGTTCATGCAAACATCTGAAAAGGCTCAAAAGGACACCTCCAAGTCCTCCTTTTTTAAACTTAGGGGACTTGGCAGCTCTTCAGCTACTCTTCGTTCCCCTCGCACACACACAAAATTTACCATTTGTGTAGATTTTCCCCTTCACTTCAGACAAACAAAAAATTAAATAGATAAAATTCTGTGGCACTCATGCATCCCTGCAAGTTAAAAATTGTATTTTATTTGATCACACCGTAGAACCAAGCTGGGCATTCATCTTGTGGACTAGAGAGCTATAAAATAACACATAATGTAAAGCAAACTCTTGTTTTCTATTATTCCACAAATATTCAGTGTATCCTCTGAAGTTTCGAAGCAAGTTGTGGAAGAGTTGCGTGGGCAGAAGCTGCACTCTGCAGGCATCACCGTAGATCAGCCAGACTGCAGCCTGAACCTCAACAGAATTGTATCCCTTGGTCAGCTGACCAGTGCCATCGTGTGGCACAAGGTTAAATCGAGATGCATGGGATAATTCGGTTTAGGATCTTCCTCTGTCCAAGTGAACGTGGGCAGGGTACCCTCAATTTCTTCACTATGGAAAGGCTTAGGGCATTTTTGCGACCTCCCCTACCCCCTCAAAGGTCTTCCAAAAAGAATCCAGCAAAGACATGTAGCACAAGGGATAGTCTCTGGGATGAAAACGTGATGTTCCACACTGCTCCGGAGGAAGCATATCGTTATCCAGTGAATCAATAACTCCCACGGTAGGTGCCCACCCTCTGATGGAGACCCAGCTCGATAACCAAATATGCCAAAGCATATTTACCACTTCAAAAGAGTTTGTTTACTTCAAAGACTCTACATAAATACTTAGATGAAACATTTGCAGAATCTCAAATGCTATACACCAAACAACGACATGTATTTAGTAACTTAATAGACATGTATACAAACACACATGTAGTATATACAAACAGGATCACCATATGGCACCGCTACCTGTCCCAAACGCTGGCCTGAAATATTTTTCTCTCCAGGGGAAGTGGCGGAAAAGAAAGCAGCTCAATAAAAAAAGTAACTCCTTGGAGAGGACAGGCTTTGTTATAGGGAATACTTTTCCTTTAAGCAGGAGATGGAAATAGGCATTAACGCAATCTTGCAGCATGTGCAGATAATGACTTCAGAAGAACCTGAACTCACAGCATCGGATTAAATGGACTGAAGCAGGCCATGAACTGCCGGAAAATGAATGGCCAGAGGGCCCATGTCCGTGGCTCCCACAAACCATCACAGCTCTACTTCAGCATCTGGCCAAGGATATTAAAGTTTCCAGAAAGAAGAATTACAAACTATACCTTTACTTCTAAGTAATATAAAGAGTTTTCTACTCTCATATATAAAAATTTGTACTGGCAGCAGATAGGCATCCCGATCATTCTACAGAACTACTCTTTTGAACTCACATTAACATGTTTTAGTCAAAGCCTGTGCATAGCTACGAAGTCCCTGCATCTGAACAGGCGAGCTTTCACTAGAGATCCTTGGTTTTAAAGGCCGCTCCCACCCTATACATCTGCTGAGCCCATTCTTTGCCTGCCAGAACACTGCAACAGACCCAATTGCCTATTTTTTCTTTTTTTTTCTCCACATAGAGCATATCTTAAAGCTGACTTACTGGAGATACATCACATCAGGCAGCAGGACATCTTAGCTGAAAACAGTTTGCTGAACATAAGAATTTTATTCTCAATTTAATACAATAGATAGGACAAAAGAGAGCCCAGGCAAACATGAAGGAACTGACTCCATTTACTCAAGTGAGGATCTTGCCTCTTCTTTGTCGTTGTCTACCACAACTGGGAAAAAAAACAAACCTGTTTTCCTGAAGTTCTACCACTAATTTTAGATTTTGCAGCAATAAAAGTCGTAACTCAAATGTCTTAGAACCTTATTACTCAAAAGTGTACAAGAGACAGTGTCTCTTACACTGTGTGTATGATAGACCGCGCATAAACACATAGGCTAGATATACACCCCCCGTCTGATTACTACCATATCCAAACACTGTCTTAAAGGACTGAATCATTTCTCCTGACAATTGTTCAATCTTATACATTACTTGCACTTCACAGGTGGAAAAAAACCAAAACCAGCCCACACTCAACTGAATTCAGAAGTCACAGCGCTAGTTTGGGGAAAAAAGGATTTGCATCTGCAACTACTTCTTACAAATTCAAGCACTCCCTAAGATAAATACTTGGTTGTAGATACCTGCAATTTACTCAGCAGGTGAGCAGTACTTGAGAAGCTTGAATTTAGTTACTTACATGCCCTACTTGGATCTGTACTCCATTCCCATAAACAAGGCACACACAAAGGTGCTCCATCACATCTCCTTCCTGCTTAAGGCATAGAGCAGCATGTAGCCCACCACTACCCAAGAGAAAAAAAGATGCAAGACTGGTTCTGCTCTAAACAGGATGGGATGTAGGTACTCCGCCAACATAACGCAAACCAGGAGTCACACGGGTGTGTTGGGCAGTTTGTTTAATGTAATCAGCCCACCTTCTCACTTTTACTCTGAAATCCTTCCTTCAAATAAAAGGTTACATCCACCTGCCACTGAAGGTTTGATTATTAAGTTCATCCAAATGGGTTTTCCAAAGAAAACAGAAAGATTTACTCAGGGAATCATTACAGCCAATGTAAGCTAAGGAAAACTAGCAGCATCTAAAAGCTACATGAGAGATAGGGCAGGGAATTGAAATAGAGCTAAACATGACACAAGTAAAGGGAGAGAGGGAGAAGACCAAGTAAAAGAAAAAAAGTCGCTTTAAAATCATGTTATTTCAATGTATACTCCAAAGCTTCTTTAGAAATTTAGAAAAAGAGCTATGTATCCTGCTAAAACAAGTTTACCAGTCAAAAAAAAGTTACTTGCTCAGGTGTGGTATGTGAACAGGCTCCTGAGGCTATTTAATGCTCGTCCCAGCCACCTTCTGTAACTGGTCTTCGCAACTTCTAATGAAATTAGCAGATTAGAATGGTTCTACCTGAGTATGACAATACCGCCGGAGCACTAGTGGTGAAGCTTTACTGGAACAGTAGTTTCAGGAGTAGCTTCTCACCAGCATTGTCCTTATTTGCAGCAATGGAAACAAAGCAGAAAATAAATCACTGCTAGGGTAAGGTTTTTATTTTAAGGTCAGTGCTATCTTTGTCATTCCCTATGAGTCGCTTTCGTATAGCCAGCCTTCTGTAATGGATTAATGGATTCTGTAATGATTAATGGATTTTAAAAAACACCACAGCAAATACAATAATAAGTGCATATCACTTCACAACAAAACTATTTAAGGAGCTCAATTTAATCTTATAGTATAAAGCAGTGTATAAATTTAAGCCCAGGAGAAAGAAGTGTCGTAAGAAGCTGTCTAGCAGGAGAGAGTATGCAAAACAGTAGCTGCCTCTTGCCACAGAGATAGAGCATATGCTTATCATTCACTTAAAATAAGCATGCATTGCTTCTTTACACGTGTGTATAGCTTTTCTTTTTAAAACTATGAAAATTAAGGTATATTTACTCCATGTTTTCCATAGATGCTCATATGTACACATCAAAGGTGTTTGGGTGTTTCAAACAGTCAAAGGCATGTGGTGAATTCAGTAGGGTTTTTTAACACTGCTTCTTTGAGCAAGTGTCTTGCAGGAGAAACTCACAGACTGTGTGTCTTGAGAGAGCTTGAAATGGTTATGGCAGAGCTTTCTGAAGTATTCTTTAAAAAATTTGCACTTATAAAATATTATGGAAGCTAAATTTTCAAATGCAGGAAATGAATCTCTGAAACCTTGCTTTATAAAAAAGAGGTACTAAGGATGGACTTTAAAAATTCTTGGTAGGCTCAAGCTTTTTATGCTAAATAGTTGCAGGTATCTACCCTGGTCTTGAATATGTTGTTGTTTGTTTGGGGGGTCTTTTCTTGTTTTTTTTTTTGTTTGTTTCTTTTAGTTTCTAACCGATTCTTCCTGCTTTCAAATCAAATAACTCTGCTGGGTAAGCGGAAAGCCATAGCCAGTGGAAACAGAACATTGATGGTGGATGCTCTTCTGCATGGGGCAAGAAATGAGGTAAATGGTGGCAGTCACAGCTACTGAGACCAGAATCCAGGAAAAAGGACTGGTGGCAGTCAGGGGAGCTGTTCTGGTAGGGAACGTGCCTCGTGTTGCGGCATGATGGGAACAACTTTCTGTACAGAAAGAGATTGCTGACCTCCAGGCTCCCCCTGCCTCATGGAGTTTGGTACACGGGCGGCCTGGCTAACCTAACCTCAAAGCTACCAGGAAAGAAAAGCCTGCTTGGGTGAGCTCTGATTTCTGGGTGGAGAAAATTTTGGCAGGGGTTTTAGTCCCAGACTTTGTTCCAAGGAGCACATCTACAAATTTTAATTACCATTTCCAGTGTGACTTTAGGACTCTGAATGGATGTATTTTCAATAAAATAGGAAACAGAAATGCACTGTCACCAGAGCTCAGATTAGCCCTAATCTATGATTTATGATTGCCAACATCTGTGGGTAGGGCGTCTGCAGCAGAGGCCGCTTGCCTCTGGAGCTTGTTACTCCTCTGGACGAGGAGTATGAATGTGCTGGTCCTCAGAGCATGGGGCATCTATTTGCCCCATTTGGTCTTGTTTTAGGAAGACAATAATGGGAAATACAGTCAGAAAAGCATCATCTCCCCAGGTGTGACCTGAATAAGAGTATTTGCAGAGGTTAATTATAGCAAGTGATCTTGTTAGCATAGTATCCTGCGTGCATATGAAGCATCTGTGTCAAACAGCACTGTAAAAACACCCTTTCCAGTATTTTTTGCTTACTGAACTGTTG
>NW_009707202.1:0-6952 GCF_000703405.1 Apaloderma vittatum | reverse complement strand
GGCCAGAGGCCTTGGCAGGTGTGAGAACCCTGGGAACTGCTGTCACTTTCTTTTTCCCTTACCAGTATTTAAGTAATAATTCCCATAATAATCCTCACACATCTGTGAGTACCAATGCAATTCTCTCCTCCCTGAGTCTCAGTCTCACGTTGCCCTTTTCAAAATCGAGGGGTCTCCCACCTGCCCATCCTGTCTTCTTACAATGCTCAGAAAACAAATACATATCATTAAAGAATCTCCCAATATGTTGTTACTAAAATCCCATTATTTTTTAAATTAATCTGTCTGGTTTGAGACATCCGTTTGCTACTCTGTGTGTATTTTACATTGAAAATTTTTTTCTTTACTTAGCAGATGAAGTAGAAATGACTCTCCAACACACTCAGAGTGGTTTTCAAGTAACTGGTTTCTTCTGTGTGGAGTCATTGGGCTACTCGTTCAAGATCGGTGCCTGAAGTTTGCTTCAGTGCAACCTCCAGCAGGAGTGAGAATAGTTACAGATAGATCAGAGGCGAGCACCAGAGAACTCCATGTCTGAGCTTCTGATTCCAGTTTCTACTGTCCTTACTCCTCAGACTAGTCCTGTCATGCCAATGGCAGGCCTGGTGCAGACAGGAGGGCTAGAGGAGCAGTTATCTGGGAAGCCTCAGGAAGACACACGGGGATCCAGATTTGTGGTTGAGAATCACTGGCTTGGAGATTAAAACCAAGCAGCCAAGCTGTGAGGAACCTTTACTTACCGTGTGATCCCTGGGTGCTTTGTAGGACAGTCATTATGAGCAGGATTCTCCATCTGAGCCTTGATGTAATCAAGCATATGGAAAATCTGCTGGGAAGTGCGTCAGCTTGGCATTGCTGAGGTCTGTTACATGGCTACAGCTATGTGAAGCGGGAGTGAAGTCAGCACGCAGAAGAAAGCTGACAGTGGTTCGCCTTAACTCTTTGTAGATGGAGGCTTCTCACTCCAGATTCAAACTGCAAGATCTTTTTAACATCACAGGTTTTGCATCCCTGTGAACTGTTTTTGTTATATGTGTTATGAACCAATAATGCTTCCCATCGCAACTAAACTGGAAACCAGACCAAGTAATTCCTTACTGGCCTCGTTTGAAACAGCTGAATAGGCTCTTCTGGCGTATATGTCTGGCACAACTTGAAAATTGCTCTACTCTTCAGTTTTATAGTAGCTCTCATGCAACAAGTAGATTCTGAGCTGCAAAACAGGAATTGTAACTAAATCCATATTTAATTCTGATCTCTTACTGTTAACTGAGCTATGACTTGCATTTGGCACTGAAATCTGACACAGCGTAGACAAGAGGCGTCATATCTTCTGGTAATCCTCCTTGATTCCAAGGTTGTCTGTGTGACACTATTGAAGACACCGTTGTCTGTGTGGCACCATGGACCAATGCAGAAATCTCAGTGCAGCCACTTTGGTTTTGCCCATCACAAGGTTCAGGTCTGTTCTGCAGCAAAAGGAGATGGAGCATTCGCTTGTCCTCCTGCAGATAAGGATACTCTCCCATAGCTCTTAGCAGGGTGCCTGTGCAAAACATTACCACCCAACGCATCGCCAGACTCAGCTTTTCCTTCTTGTCTCCAAAGACCTCAATGGGTCTGCACATTTTCCCAAGCATAGGCCAGACTTTGCAAGTTTCTGAGCAAAGGTAAAATGTCAGATTTCACTGGAAAAAGCTATGGTAAAGCTATCTCCTCGTGTGGGACGTGTAACCTTACCCTACCTCCCCTGCATGAGATAAGAGAGCCTGGAAGTTCTCACTGTCTGTCACTGGGAAGACTGTTGTAGCGCAGCTCTGCATGAGACAGCTGTAGGCAAAACTGTTACCAAAAACAAATCTGCAAGGGCCTCTTGAATCTTTGCAGAATGCTGGCTGACCACAAAAGAGGTGAGACTGACAGTCACCTCAGACCTGACAGAGGGAGACTGAAACCTTGTGGGAAAGGAGATTGTCATCCCTTTCCTGCAGGAGAGGCCTATGGAGCTGAGGAGCAGCTGTCGCGCTGCAGCACGGATGGGCCACCACAGACATCCTGCTGTAGATGCCACCTGCATGCTCTTCAAGGACTCCCTCACCAGTTGTCAGCCTTGCTGGGAGATGGATAGCAGCTTCCAGAGCTCTTTGTAGTTGGGGTGAGCCCCAAGGCCTCTGAGAGCGCCAGTCCACTGCAACTTAAGGTTTGCTGTCATCCTGCCTCACCTCCTGCACTTGCCCTAGTGCCTGTGTGATTGTGCAGTGGCCCAGCTGGCAAAGCTGCTCCAGCCAAAGGCAGATTCCCTCTTTGAACAGGTTAGTTTTGAATTGCGTAAACCTGACCCAAAGGAAAGGGGGTGACTGTATCTGAAGATGAGGAGTCTCTGACAGCTCTCATTTAGATTATTTTAAAGCACACAACTGCATTATCTCTGCAAAATCTCATTTTCCGGTTGCCATTGCCACTTGCTAGGAATAAAAGCTCTACTGAAAAATCATTAAAGAATGCAGACACCTTGTCAATAACAGCCCCTATAATCTAGCAGGCAAAAAAAAAAGCATACTGGAAAGAAAGACAGGTGGAAATTAAAACCACATCAAACACAGTTATCTGTTTTAATTGTGAAAGTAGATAACAATCGCAGCAAATGTCTGTGGGGAAACACCGGATTGCCCATCTCTTGAGCGACCTGAAGAAAGTCTGCAGTCAAGCACAAGTTATTGAAGGGTTTTATGTTGGGTTTATATTATCCAGGAATGATACGAGTACTAAGAAGTGGGTAATCATCTCTGTTAGCCTTCAGATCTGTGAATTTCCAGGGGCAAACAGCACCATCTGCAACTGAAAACAGTGGCAGAGCTGAGAGGCAGGGCTGGCAGATGCAGACTCCCAAGGGGTTGGTCCGGTCATGATGTGACCATTATGCTCCTCCACACCTGTTCCTAGAGCCGTGGGCGATGAGAGACTGTAAAAAAAGATGTGATTTCAAAGTGAAAACCTGTAGTGGGGGGAAGTACAAAATCTGTGGGGCAGAGCCCAACAGATTTCTTGGCACTTAAGAGCTTCACACTCTTTAAACAGCCTCTCTGTTTTTCGGTACCCCACTTTGCTGTTTTTGCCACCTGCATCCTAAGGCGATGTGTCCTGAGTTTGTTCATGACTCCCAAATTAGACTAAATGTGGGGTTTTTCAGTCTGATTTGCAAACTCTTGTTCTCCCCCCACCTCCGCCTCCCGCTATCAACCTTTGTCTTCTCCTGCACCACCAAGATTTTTGACGGTTCATTCTCCCCCTCGGGTTCCAGGAAACCATGTGACTAATTAAGCAGTTGGGGCAAGCTCAGGTGCAAGGAAAAAACAAGTCAGATGACGGGACGCTGCCCACTTGCTCCAGCGAACGCATTCCATCTCAGCGTGTGTCTACCCCGCTACTTCATAAGGGAAAAGAAAATTCCGGGCTTCCCTGGGCTGCACACTCTGGAGCCTCATGGCACAACCGGATCGGCAAAATTGAGTCTCCTGCTGCAGAACCAAAAGCACCAGGTGCCCAGGCAGAGGTATAACACCCTCTCCCAGAAGAATGTGGGCTGTATCCTTTGTGGCACATTCAAGCAGCTCCATCCCTTCAGGCTTTTAAGCAGTTTGAATCAAAATAAACCAAGGCATTCGTGAGAAGAGTCTGCAGCCCACAGTCCGATTTGACAGAGGTGGCACACAGCAAAGCAGTGGAAGGGCTAATAGTTATGGACATATGCAAAAAGACATTTGTGAGAGTGACTCTGCATTTTTGTGTCATACTCACATCTAAATGCAGCAAGGAGCTTGGAGCTCCAACTTTGTAAAGGGCCTGTCTGTGAAGGGGCCTGGTGGTCTTGGAGAAGGGATGTCTCAGCTTTTTGCTGAGCTCACAACTTGGTGGGAGCTGGGAAGCCCTCCACAGTAGTATCTCATCCCTTGGCACAGGAACTTGCCAGCTGTTGCTCTGCTTCTAGTGGCAAAATTAACTTGAGATTTTTGAAAGGCTGCTGTTCCCTGTGTTAGTACACTCTGCATGTCTGTGTTGGACTTCATGTGTCTACTTTTATCCGTGTATTGGGAGGGAGAATTGCTGCATCTGCCTACAGGACATTGAAGGCTTGTAAAGACAGCCAGCAACAGAGAAAGAGGCTCACTCTTGATACTCTGCAGGAGAATTTCACCATAGCCCCAGAGGGGTGGGATGTTCCTACCTGTCTCCATGCTCCATGCAGTTACTCCACTTGTCAGACAAAAAAGAAGAGTTTCCCAACTGCAGATTTGATGTTCAGTTACAGAATGGTGCATGACAGCTACTACTACTGAATATGAATATGGGTATGAATAACTCTGCTTCCCTTTATGGCTTTAACAGCTGCAGCAACCAAGATTTATAATGACATGTTATGTTCAGCAATGCATCACATAAGGAAACTAATCTGACAGTGCCAGGTCACTGAGCTGACTTACAAGTTTTTTAAGTGCGTTTCTTCTGCCAAATTTGCTGCCCTATTTACTGGATTAAAATGGACAAGTTGCACTGTGTTCATAAAACTCCGTGCTCGCCTCTGTTTTGGCACCTCCTAGACTCTCATTTGCCTGCCACACTGCCATCCCAGGAGCCATTTGGCCCTCCTTCCTTCACCATCCTCTCTTTGAAAATCCTTTGAAACAAGTCCCACGGTGTGCATCCCAAAGTGGGGTACACCACAGGACAGGAGAGGAGGAACTGTAGCTGGCAGAGATGAGGGATGGAGAAGCTGTGGGAGAAGGGCAAGGTGGTGGTTGTCCACAGGCAGAGGAGGACCACTGCTGCCACAGCTCACTGCCTCTTGGCAGGAATTTTTCTGTATCCCACTCACTCTTGGAAAAACGGTGGCTTGCAAAGATTGGGATCATCTCCCTAGGCTTGGAGTTACAGCTGATGGTGGGAAAGTCAGTCCTAAATAAACATTAAACAAGAAGACTGTACCCTAGAGCTGAGTCTGGGCCAACATCAGAGCCACCTTAGCAGCCACAGCACCTGAGCAGCAACCCACGTGTCTTGATTGCTCATCTCACCACTGGGCTGTGTGCTCCCACGTTTTCCACCCTCACAGCAATGCACTGCACAGACACCAGTGGATGGATAGCAGAAGGCCAGCTCTTGCCAGCAGTAAATGGGCTCATTCTCCTAGACGTTCATTACTCAAAGATACATTATTCGTTATTCCTGCAGCTTACCCAGGAGTCTGGTGCAGCTGGCTTTAAATGGCATCCCACAGACCCCCTTCGTGGGACCAAGTGAAAAAAACCCAAACCAAATGAAAAGAACAACTCTATTGAGGTCTAAATTTACTGCAGGAAGTGCTGTACTTCTGCTGACAAATACTCCAGGCGCACAGATCAGAGGAGGCAGAACACATCACAGGTATCCAAACTTTAAGATAGAGCTGAGATACCTCTTCATTTTTACAAATATTTCTGTGAAGTAAGAACTTGTAAACCAATAATGTAAAATAAGAACCTTTTATTAATACTTCAACATCTGTAACAGCAGTATACGCTACAGTTTATCTTTGCCTTTACTGGTATTTAATGACTACTACAAATAGAAAATGGTTTTCAACATGGAATTTAATTGCTGCTTGCCTATGAGGCAACACAAAATATACTGTACAAAATAATGAGTTACTGTCATAAAATGATAATATTTGAGGCAGAAATATTGCTGAAGAAATATTCTTAAGAGATGAGACCATTCATTATTTTAATCTCCAAGTGAGGTATTTCCTTGCTGGTGGTTATGCCTTCGTCATTTCTGCTACTACTTCTTTTTGAGTTCCCTATTCCTCTTTTTTGTTTCAGAACCATAGTAAAAAAGTGTTAGAGATCCGGATCCTCACGTCCAACTCTGTACTAACACAGACAATCATATTATGTATGTTCTTTTCTAGTTCCATCTTGAAACTTGTTAGTTTTATTCCCCTCCTCCCCTCACTCATGCAATGCTCTGAATTTATGATTCAACAGAAAGATGGTAACTCGCCTTGAATCCGATTCTTGTGTCAATGTTGCCCCTTGATTTAAATAGCTCTTTTTGTTTCCTGACATTTATTCCAATGGTGCACTGGGGGAGAAACATGAATAAATAAATCAACAAAGCAACCCACCCATATTCCTGCTCAGCTTTGGCTTTTTTGTTGGTGAAACTACGCAAGTCTGTTAGTGTTTGCTCGGCAAAGCGGAGCTTTTCATTTTCCTCTTACAAGGTCAGCTCTTCTCCCTGTGTGTGTAGGTTTTAATTCATCTTTCTTGATTGCGTACGACCAAACATTACAACAGATGTGTTGGGTTTTTTCCTCCAATGCTTTGTAAATACTTGTTCTCCTCTACCGGAAAGTGCCACCTGGCCTGTCCCGTTCCCGCTTTACCTAGTCCTGATTATCCTACAAAAGGCAAACCCTCCTTTTGCAGAGATGTCGAGGGTTTACAGTAGCTTGTGTTCCCGTGGCATGTACTGTTAACCACAGGCCGATTTTTACTACTGTGTATCTCCAAGTTATTAACTGATTCCTGTCGAATGCTTCCGTTCTCTGTGTCTCCAGTGCCTCCCGCAGCCCATCAGCCTTGGTCAGCAGCAACACACTGCTTCAACACCTTCATCTCGTCCTTGGGAGCACATACTTGCAGGGTTTTTTCGGATTAACTCCGAGTCAGGCTGTGTCCGATGCGGCATCGCAGTAAACCCTTGAGCGAAGTTTCGGACCCACGCTGACAGGTTGCTCCGCCTGAACTTCGGGAAAGCCGTGGCTGTATTTCAGTCTGCTTTGCCTTGTCTTTCGCTTCCTTCTCTTCCCTTACTCTCCATCCCTGTCTCCCCTTACTCCTTTGAAATGTTCAGGCCAGTGCTCTTCCTTCTGTGAGCAGTCGCACGCATATGGGGGTGGCAGAAAGCGACC
>NW_009707201.1:0-2795 GCF_000703405.1 Apaloderma vittatum | reverse complement strand
GAGCTGTTATTTCTTTGCAGTTGCTCTTTTCTCTTGATGGTGCTGAAAATATTAAGAAGGTTTCTCTGTTCTCTTAATATACCTATTGTATGGAAGAAAAAGTAGTGGTATGGAAGAGGAGGGGAGAGAGAGTCAACATGAAGCACAGAAAAATGAAACAGAAGAAACAGGAAACAATATTCAGAGTATAATATAAAAAAATGCACGTTTAGCAAAATCTGTAATCCCGCACAAATGCCAGAAGAGCATTCTGAAACCCTTAACAAACAGTTCAGTGATACTCCCCTTAGGATATCTACTGATGTTATTTTACCATTTTCACAAATTGAAATGACATCCAAAATTAACTTCTGTAGCAATTGAAAAATCAAGACGAGAAATAAAGCAAGACGTGCACAGGTGTCATGTGCACGGGTGTTATGATGAGGTCCAGGAGACCTAAATCTCACTGAAGAACCTAACACTGAACTCTTGTTATTGCTACGCTGATGAGTGGTCCCAGCTGAGCTCACTTATCCGACAGAGCATGGCAGCTCATAGTGGCAACATATATGCCTGGCCTCTCCCATGGTTTTCACAAGCCCCGTTTGGCACTAGAGGCAGGGTGCTGAGGCTAGAGCCTCCCAAGAGGAAGAGCCCACCCTGTAGCTGGGCACACCCATGCTCAGGATTAAGCTGTGTGATCACTGTGATGGCTATTCCAGCACTATTTTTTTTCCTTATCCTTACACATTTCACCCCATTTATCATTTCTTGAATTTCCCAGACTTTATATTACTGGTACGCTGCAAAGCAGCCCAGCAGCACAGGGCCTTCACCACCCACCCAGAGCCACCTCCCTCCCACAGTGCTCTGGGAGCACTCACCACACACCCGTGGTGGCTGCAGAGTGTTGTGGACACAGACAGAGGTGCAAGGATCTCTGCCTTTTCTGTGGACCTGGACTTATCTCTTTTTTAACTCTTCACCCACAAACTTCTCGTCCCTTGCTCCTTAAGACAGCTTTGTCTTGGGACTTGTCAAGCTCACCATGCTACAGAGGGAAAGACTCACTATTTATGCAAACTTTATGCTAGTTTTCTTCTTCATTTCACTGTTTGCATTCTGATGGAAAAAAAAAAGGTCTACAAATCACTTAGGGACCCGTGTTACATTTATCACAGCAACCTTTTGACAAAACGGCATTCCCAGACCTTCCACATGACACCTCTGAAACCAGAGCCGTACAAGCTGAATGATGAGGACCAGCAAGAGCTTGTGAGTTTTCAACAACTCGCTGGGCATAGGTGCAGCAGTAAAAAGTCTGCTGCATGGTGGAGGTGTGGATATGCTGTGGTTCACTAGGTATTTTCCTATCTGAGTGTGGCTTGCCTTGTCTTTTTCTACCTGGTTTAGTTTTATGGGAGGAAACAAGCCATTGTGTTGAGCTGAAGGCTGAACTATGAGGAAAGCGAGGTTTGAGCTGGGACTTGGTGGTTGTCCGTTTTGTTGCCTTGGGTAGCAGAGGAAAGTGGCTTCCTGGTAGCAGCAAATCATCAATTAGTATTTAAAAATGGTTATGAGGGCTGGACTTACTTGATGATCTCAGAGGTCTTTTCCAGCCTCTAAAGTTCTGTGATTCTGTGATTCTTCTACAGTCACCTATGACTGAAGAGATCAGAAGCGTTCTGTCCTGGCTAGTGTAATGGCAATTTATCTCCTGGATATACTCCCCACACACATAAAAACCCATGAAAGGTTGCCTGACTGCTGTCACCAAGGGACTATGTGAGGTGCTGACGTGTGTTGTTGGCTTTACCCAGGCATGGAGGCTTCCTGCAGGAGGTGGTATCCAGTCCCTAGAGGGTGACAGACATGGGTCTTGTTGGTAGGCCTGGCCTGAAGGCCTTAGGATGTTGGAGAAGTTCTCCCCATGCTGTCCTTCAAAAGAGCTGAGACCATGAAGGAAAAGACTTGTCTCCCTCTTTCTAGTAGTCTGTAGTGACAGGCCCTTGGAGGTAGAGTGAGACAGAGGCTGAAGTGCAGTCTTGGCTTCCCTCTCTCTCCTTGCTACAAAAGTCCGGATATCATGTCAAAAGCAGGAGGCTGCGCATGCTACACCAGACTGCATGGCAGGTCACAAGGTGTGCAGGGTGGAGAGGAGTGGGGTAAGCGCTGGAAAGCCCTTGCAGGATGTTGATAGAAAGGTAGCGAGATAGACGCCTTTCTGGGAGCATCTGTCTGGCATTCGATGTTCATTTCATTGGGACTGCCTGAAACACTCTCACTGAAGTATCTTAAAACTGCAGTTTGCAGGGTGCTAGAAAGTACTGTAGCAAGTCCTAAGTAATTAGGCTTCAGGCATTTCAGCTTAGAACACAAAATTAGGTAGTTAGCTTTTGACCTTCATCTCTAGGTCCCTACAAAGGGCTAATAATAATGTAGTACCTCAGCTGGGTGCTGTGAAAATTAATCCATTATATTTGAGAAATATCCAAATACTCTGAGCACATCAGAACAGTAGTTGAGAAAATTGACAAATCTCTGTTCTGAGGACGGTTTGCATAGCATGAATTAAGTAAGATCTCTAAGGTCGCATACTGAATAAAAATAAAAGGAAATATTATATATCCATGCACTGAATAGATACTGTGGGAAAATTGTAATGCACATGCCAGAAGGCCAACAGAAAGTTAGAGGCAACTGTAAGTCTTCCTTTCCAAAACTTTCAAAGGCTTGGCTTTGCAGCTTTGGTGCATCATTTCTTTTGACCTTTCTTCTCTCTTTCCTCACTTCCTCCCCTCCTCTCCCCTCCC
>NW_009707200.1:0-836 GCF_000703405.1 Apaloderma vittatum | reverse complement strand
GCAGAGTAGAGGGGAGGAGGACCTCTCTCGATGTACTAGGTATTCCCCTTCTAACACACCCCAGGGTGCCATTGGCCTTCTTGGCCACGAAGGCACATTGCTGGCTCATGGGCATCCTGCTGTCCACTAGAACCCCCAGGTCCCTTTCTCCTACACTTCTCTCCAGCAGTTCAGTCCCCAACTTATACTGGCATATGGGGTTATTCTTTCTCAGGTGCAAAACTCTAATCTTCTTGAGCTTTGACTATAATTTCAGATTAATAGGTGCCTTGTTTACTTCTGCTGAAACTGTTTATAAAACACACTTTATGTTAAATCATATATATGGGAAACTCAGAGAGACAGCCTGAAATCTGAGGAAGAAACTATGAAGCCGTTGTGAGACAGAGGTAGATTAGACAAACCGGATCTCTTCATTCTGATGCCTATAACCTGAAACTGTAAGGAAGATGCAAACCCACATTTCTAATTCCATGCTTGGGTATTCATTACATTCAGTATTCCAGAGACAGGTCTAAAAATTCTTTAACAGAGGGGTATAAACAAATAGTATAAAGGATGAGTTCTTGTTCTAACTTCTGAAGTGTGGAAATCAATGTGTCCCACTAAACATTCTAATGACTCAGTGGCCTTCGTAAGTGACTGATTCTTGGCTTTAGAAGCTCCTTATAACGACAAATTCAATATAAATATAACCACAAATATAAATATAAATTCCCACATGTTTTGTGGGAAAGAAAAGTAACCTTTTACCACCTTTGAATTTCTCACTATGTATAGACAAGACGCCTTGTGCCACAGGACAGGAAGAAAGAGCTGCTGAAGCTCCTTTGTTA
>NW_009707199.1:0-7985 GCF_000703405.1 Apaloderma vittatum | reverse complement strand
GCTGTGTGTCTCTGAACTCAAAACTCAGGCTCTTCTTCCTGCTGGGCTGTCAAGTCAAGAATGGTTTATTTGATTGAACTGCTCCACTGTTCACTTTGCAGATGGACACTAAATTATTTTTCAACACAAACCATTCTATGAAGTAAATCTGGAGTTTGAGCCTTAAAATTGCATCAAAATGCTTTGAACACTGAAACACTGAATTTTTCCGGATTTGATACCATTCTTCTGCAGTATTTTCTTTATCTTTTACTTGGTCTGTTTACTTCCTTTTTTCTCTATGTATATTTGCAGATTAACTCTTGCAAGCCCCTAGTTTTAGTTTATTTAAATAGGCTGTAACAAATCATAATTATATATCAACTTTCTGTTGCATTGTGGGTTTGGTTTTTTTTTGAGGAAAATGAAATGGCTTTTACGGAGGAGGAAGGAGCTTTATAAACTGGCCTCTCCTGCAGGGGAGGGGGTGTTCAGTCTGCCGTACCCCCAGTTAGCCAGCCTGCACCAGTCCAACAGTCAAGTTGCTGTCCAGGCAGAACCTCTGAAGTTACTTGGCTTTTTAGCTAGTTCAGGCTGGTTGTAAGCAAATTTTAAGGTGCGATTGAAATATTATTTGTTGCAGGTAGGACTTGTGCCGTATCAGTAATCCCAGAGTGGTGCCGAGGTGTCCCTGACTTCTGTTCAGATTAGATTCTAGAAAGTCTGCCAGTATTTTGTGGTTCAGCTTCTTCAGAAACTGCCTACAGCCTCGGGTTATGTATTTGTATGCTGTTGACAAGTGTAGTTTGTTGCAAGTACAGTACTTGGCTGGATGTTACGACTAAAAAATGTGCAAATCTTGGTTTACTGTTGTTGTGCTGACTGTCCTAATGAAGTGTGTTAGAAGTGGCCCATAGTTCAAAGATGATTCTAGAAGTTCTTTCTGTGAGGCATATTGAAACTTTGAGAACTGCTCAGGGTTGCTTTAATAAATTGCAGAGCCGTTTTATACAAGTGTAATAAAGAACTTGAGTACTCTGAGTTTTAGAAAGTCGTGTCAATTCATATTTGAGGAAATGTAAAGCTTGGAAGAAAATGTGCCGACTGTTGTAAAGCTAAATGGGTGTTCTATGTCTTTTTTTGTAGTAGAGAAAGACCTGTTATAACAGGCTTTGAAATATTTGTCCTAAAGTTAAAGCAAAGGCATTGTTTTTATTTTATTAAAAAAATGTTTTAAAAAAATCACAATTAAATGGGATACTGAATGGTATGCACTTGACTAAACTGCCCACTGGCTCACATTCTCTGAACCTCTTAGTTCTTTGTATACTTTTAAGCAGGAGGGCATGACACTTCTTTTGCATGCGTCCGAATTTTAACAGAGTTCTTAGTCCAGTTCCGCTTATTCTGTTATTCAGGAATGGTCTGCCTCTGCTTTTGTGGTTTGGTTTTTTCCACCCTTAGATTTTTCTCTGCAGTGTTCTCAGAGAAAACCAGTCCAGTTTGTATGGCTTTGAAATTGATACGGGATTTTTGCGAGATGTGACAATCAGAGCTTCTGGCTTATGTCATCTTCATTATTACTATGGCAATATCTGGAGAGTTTTCTGCTGCTTTCTTAGTTCTGTTGGGTATTTTCAGCTGCTTCATCTTTATTCTTGTTTGAATTTCACTTTTTCCTTTTGTCTTCCACATGCTGTCTTTTGAATACTACCACCGATTTTCTTTTGACTTGCGTGTTATCTGAAGTGATTTGTAGCTGGCTACTTGTGCTTTGTAGAGCTTCCGGTTATGCAGAGCGTTTATGAAGTCTTGGAGCCTAGTGTCTGAAGGAATTAGAGTTATTGGGGGAGAGAAGTGTTAGGAGAAAGGCATTATGTCTGCGGGAAACCACATTTGGTAGTCTTACTGCTCAAAATTAAGTTTCTTCTTTAGAATGTTAAGAGCTTTTAGTTCAGTATCACAAAGCTGAGGGCACTTTGCAAAATGATGATGTGATTTTTTTGTGTGTTCCTGTTGTAGAACTGTTGGGAAGACTTACACAGATCCTTATATATCCCAATATAGCCTTAGCGTTCTCTTCGTATCCCGGTCTCTCCCTGCTTGCTTCTCACCAAAACCTCTCTTAACACCTGCTCCAGAGCAGCTTTGGAGTCCAGTCCCAGAGGCTGCTTACTTCCCACGGCAGCCATGTCAGAGAGCATTTCTCACTTGGTTTGGTGTGGCCTTGATTTTTTGGGGGTGATGGTGTGGGGTAGTTTTTTTGAGCAGATGGCTTTCTCCTTTCCTTTCCTCTTCTTTCTTTTTCTTTTTCCTCCTATCGAGTGGGCTTCCAGCACTTTCTCTGGCGGGACCAGACTGCTTATTCTCCTTATGTGATATCCTTCTGAGCATCTAACTTGTGTTCAAGCTCTTGTTGGGTTTGCTAATGGTTCATTAAATGGCTCACTGATTTCTGCTTCAAGTGGAGAGTAGTTCAAGATGTTTAGACTTTTCTCCTAGAAATGTTTATGACTCTCAGATCTGGTTTCTGGAGAAAACCTGTTCTCTTAAGAGTGTGTTTATTTTACTTAAGTTGTGAGAGAACTTCAGTTTAAATATTCTGTTTTACTAACTATTTTCCTTCTATATGTTTTCCATACTTAAAATAAATAAGCAGTTCTAGCAGTTCAATTTCAGGATGTGGCCAAAACTGTTTTCTTCATAAATAAATAGCTAAAGTAGTTATCTTCTGAAAATGTGTGAAGAAATATGCAGCTTAAAACAGCTGCTTTGACACAGTTCAATGTACAAGATGCATTTAAGGAGAGACAGAAGGAAAGCTGAAGCATTTTACTGGCAATGAAATAAAACAATCCAAAGGTAGAATATCCTGATGCTTCCAAGATGGATAAGTTAATGTATTTAGATTTTATTTTTGTGATGGAGAAAAATTACCTTATTTTGAAGTGCAACTTTAATTGCATGTTAAATTAATCTACCCCTTCAGGAATATTAAAATTGTATGGGAAGTTAGTCTGCTATTTAATCAAGTGCATGAGCTGCTGAGCCACCAAATATGCAGGAGCTGTAGTACCAAATTATTATACAAAACGCATAATTGAAAATTTGGCTTTATGCTCTCACTGCAGGTATTCCTGTAACAGCAGAGTTCTTTTCCTGGAATCTGAGGTGTGCAGGAACTAGAAATGCAGCTAACGGGAGGAAACTTGTAATCTTCCAGTGTCAAGAAGGCCTTTGGCTGTGGTATTTGAAATGGTTGAAGGGAATTATTCATGTGCATCCTCATGTCCTTTCATCAAGGGCCCATTAAAGAAAGATCTTGTTTAGATAAGAAAGGAACAGAGTTACTTGACATGGATTGTTCAGTGTTATATAAATATACTTTTGTCAGAAATTACGATAAAGAAGTTGTTGGTGGAGTTAAATACTCAGGACTTCAAAGATATTTAAGAAATGGGAGTGCTTTATCCATATTCTCTTTCAGCTATGTAGAACAAACTTCATGTGTAAAAGAGCTCTGTAGCAGGAGTAATATTAGCTCTTTGTCAGCTGCAGATTTGATCATTGTCCAGGAACTAGGCTGCTTATCTTTTATTTTTGTTTCTGGTTTTTTTTTCCTACGAGATTGATGACTTGTTGCTTTGCAGGTCAGGCAGCCAGCTGAAGAGACAAAAGCTGTGGAAACTGGCTCTGCAGCTTAGACTTCTTTCTGTATTTCTGCAACTTTTTCTTTAATGGGTGGGAACCTCGTAAACAACTGCTGTGATCAGATCTTTGCAAGGTCTTGGGCAAGTCTTAGAACATTTTAAACCTAGAACAGACTCTCTGTTGCAGCCATGGACACTGCTGGTGGTCAAAAAATGCATTCCCTGCCTTGGTACACAGCTAGCAGATACTTTTGTAATGTTCTTGCAAGGAAGATCAGTGTAAATTGAGGAATGGATGGCTTTTGTGTACTTGTGAATCTTAGTTTTATTTTACAGTCAAGCATTTAAAAATGCTACCACCTCAAAAAATCCAGTGTGGAATTTTACATGCAATTATGCAAAACAAAGCAGATTTCAAGTATGTGGGTATTGTGTGAGTTCTTTATTCAAGTTGACTAAATGATTAGATATCTCATTTCAAACAGGATTATAAAATATTTGAATCCCATATGTGGACTTAGGGGCTAGTTCCAGAAGGTGCTTTCATGACTGGAGTGTACGTTGATGTCCTGTCCGTTTCTTCTGTGGTACTATTACCATTCCCTTGTGCCAAAATATCTGAAGCAAAATTCGACCCCCCTACATTTGTTTGGGAACTGAGAGCTACTCTGTCAAGAAGAGTAAAGAAAGCATTGGTTCACTGGGGAAAGGTAAAAAGATGATACAAAAATGATATTATGACTTTCTTGGAGTGTAGTACCAAAAATTCTGAGAGGAATAAGCAACAAAGCCTGTTGAATTACAGCTTGGGAAGAAGCAGATCACTACTCTAAACTGAATTTCTCTGGAAAATATCATCCAGTATAGGACACAGTAAAGAACTAAGCAACTACAAATGGTTTGATAGACAACCTGTTGCCTTAGTGTTCCAGCAAGAGAGCAGAGTGAGAATCATTTGTGGATTCCGTAGGAAATTGGAGTGAGCTAGGGGGCATTTAATTTCTTTATCTTACGCGTTCGGATGTGTAGTATCTTGTAACTGCTGTGAGTGCCCAAGTGTGAAAGACCTGGCACACTGCTCTGGACTGGCGCTGGAGCCAGTATAAACTGTGCCATTGGGAAGCACTGGTGGTATTCCCGGGGTGTGCCACTTGGGTTGACCTTCTCTAAACTGCTTGAGTTGTAGTGGCGATGCCAACCTTTAGCACGTTCAGGAGGCTGATTACAAGGCGTGCTGCAGTAATGTGTTCAAGATATAGCGTGAGGTAGCCTGTACTGAGTAAAAAACCAGGAGGCTGATAAGCAACAGATGAACACCCACCCAGCGGTGCCAGTTCCTCATCTGTCCTTGCTTTTGTATGTCTTGGGCTTGTTCCAAGTGGGAAGGTTAAAGTGCTCAGTTTGCATCAGCTCGCATGGCTACTACTGCACTTAGGTTGATTCTTCTGTAGAGGTGAATGAGTTGCCGCTTTTAGCTTCTGAAAACTTGTGACTGTGCGGTCATTGCTCAAACAGATAGCGGATTTATGGGAAGCAGGTGGAAGTTCTGCGGCACCTGCCCTGTTGTGCTAATCCCTTGCTCTGCCTGTTGCAGTTTGAGCTCTCTGGGTTATGTATCACTGTAAATTCCTTGTGGCCACACATCTCATTCCATGTGCTGTACACTGTCTTATGTGTTTTTGCTGCAGGGCTGTTAGCACACACCACCAGCCATGGGATGGGATGAAGACTGTTTAGAGTCCCAGCAAGAGAGCAGAATGGAAATTGTTTGTGGATTCCATAGGAAATTGGAATATCAACTAGGGAACTCTCTGGGTTGTTAAGGTAAATTTTCTTTGATGTGAACTACTTCACATCATGCCACTGTTTTCTCCCATGTACATTCAAGTTTGTCAAATGATTGAAAGCTCGTATGAGTGGTGACACAGGATGACATGTAATTTGGAGGTGATCGGGGAAGTAAATGGACAGAAAGCAAAAATATATTAGTGCTGTGGAAAATCAATATATAGCTTTTCTGGCAAGTGAATTTAGCACTGATTTTTTAAAAATTCTCTCATCCAATTTCACTGACTGTAGCACTTCTCCCAGGGTTTCTAAAGCTTGAGCGTTATTCTTGTGCTTGTGCTACTGTGGAGATAAGTAATGTGGTGATGTATGGAGTATGAAGCAAAGAATGTTGCACTGCAGGTACGACGCTGGCGCATGGCTGTTGGGGGTTGAGCTGAATGTGGAAAAAGTAGGACCAAGTATCTGCAGCCCTTCTTCTTTCTGAGTACGGAGGGATCTATCAATACAGTCTTCCCCAGATAGGAAATGTAGCTCATGACCTTGAGGAAAGCCACCATGTGTTTATGAGGATAGGTCTGGCTGCCTTGTAGTGAAGAACAAAATTACCAAGGACCTGTTTTTTGACACTGACCTTCTTTGCAGCCCAGTGTATTGCAGGCATAATTTTCCTCCATCTCTGAAATTCCTAAGATCTCTTTTGTTGTCCCAGAACTGTAACAGGTGGCCACGTGAGCATGGCTAGATGTCCTTTTGTTCCCAGAAACCTGATCTGTGCAAAGGATTCTAGCAGCCAGTGACCTGTCAGTTCAGGTGAACCACAGTTGTCAAGGCAGGAAGTTCTTCAGACACATTTCCCTGCAGATATAACTATTGATGTGTTATGTATTATGCTGTAAATGACATCTTTTTTGTTGTTGTAAATATCTACTTTGTAATAGTTGTATGGCAGCCTTATACACACTTCTGTTTTTTTACACACATTTCCTTTAAACTCTTAATTTTAGTGTGTCAGTATTACTTGTCAGATGACTTCTTTTTCCATTTGTTGAAGATTCTCTCTGCCTGTGTCACAAACAGGTTAGGATTGTAAAGATATGCACCTTATGGTTATATGACTAGAGAAAATCATTGAAGAAAAAAGGAAAAAACACATTTGTTGATTTTCTTCCTTCTTTTTGTATTGCTTTCCCTTTGACTAGAATTTCTATATTGTAATTGAAGTAACTCAGTCACTTCAGACATGTATGTCCTTTGGATAGAAGATAAAAGCTCAGAGACATGGTCTGTCCATTGTAGGGCTTTTTACTTGCTTCCCCAACTATCTGGTTGCTGTGAGAAAGCTTTTCTGCTGCTCAGATTTCTTAATCCTTCATTTCTGGATCCATGTCCCTAGGCACTTTTACAGTCAGAGCAAACTACTCTGTCTTTCCAGAATTTTGTGCAGGTGCAAAGATCTGAGGAGGCAGAACACAGCACCAGAACAGGTGAGCTTTTTCTCGCTTGCACTGGGGAAATTCTAGGCAATTTTGCAGTTTCCAGACTTAAGATACTGTATCCTTGTTTGTTTCCCGGAGATGGACAGCCACCTCCCCCAGCAATTCAGAAGCGTTTCAGAAGAATTGGATGTTCTTGAAGTGATTATTTTCCACTGATAAAACTTTTCTTCCTCTGCCTGTTGTGTTTATTTAACCTATGTTAAAGTCATGCTGCATTTAGTCTTCAATTCTAGAGTCGTACTTCCAAGTCTAAGATTTGTTCTGTCATCTTTCATGCCCTCAGACTAGTGTGTACCCTGTTGCTTTCTCACCAAGAAAAAGGTTGCCAAGTGCTAAACACATCAGCCAGAAGTGTGGCTCTATGTCTGTGCCCTTCCTCACACCAATCCAGAAGGGGAGTTGAGCTTGGATGCTCTTGTCTAGAATTGCTTCCAAAAGCTCATTGTCCCTCTGCTTGTACAGTTGCATGCTCTCGGTAACATGTAGTTGTAGGAGACTTGAGTGATTATCAGGAGAGCGGCTGGAGTGAAAGTCAATCCACAGAGCTGTTCTTCTGAATTATCTCAAACTAAATTTTGCTAAATGATATTTTGCAGTTGCTTTCCTGTTGGATTGAATTGATAAAAAGGTAGCTAATTTCTTTCAAGGTAGTGGCTCAAAAAAAGTTGCATACTATTTAATTGTGGCCTCGTTAGCTGTGGTTTACCTAGTGGATAATTATTATCTAATAGCAGGGTCAGTAGTAGCTCAGAATTGTTCTAGCTTTTAAAGTTGTATGCACTGTATCCCTGAGTTGGGCTGCTCTGAATTTTGAGACAAGTAGGAGCTTTGCATCTAAGTATACTATGGCAGAAATGGATTCTATTACTTAAAAGCATAATGAGGAACACTTCAAGGTTTTCATAAAATCTGTGCAATCACCACAACCCATCTTTAGAAATGTAGCAATAAACATGGAAGTTGAATTCTGACAGTCACTAGGCCTATTGACCTGCTAAATGCTGCCTATCAAAATACTTATGCATTAAATCACCAGTTTGCATGGACATGATCACTTCTGCTGTGCATC
>NW_009707198.1:0-1472 GCF_000703405.1 Apaloderma vittatum | reverse complement strand
AAACAGGACTGGTTCTGTTTAGCTCAAACCAGGACAATTGTATCCAGAATAACAGAAGTTGTTCTTTTGAAAACTAATCTTCACCTATGAGCAAGCAGATCCTGATGTCTTTAAATTTTAATCTGTGCATAGGGATTTTTAATAATTAGATAGTGGGAAGCATCATGCAGTGACTTTTTTACAGCTTCGTATGAAATGGCAGTTGCAAGCTGGACAAATTCTTCAGAAAGGAAATGTTTTAAAAGTAATATGGTAAGTACAGGATAGGCTAAATTCTGTGGTCTTTATAAAGTTTCCTGATCCTACATTTTCCAAGTCTTGCATAAACTCCTTGAATTTCCCGGTCATTGATCCTGCTCAGTGTAGTGGAAGGAGCAGAGAATTATTTTTCCTCCTGTCCTGTTAACTATGTCCTTGAATATCTATTTGGTCTCACACTACATAGTGATGGAAACTCTTGGCTCTGCTTCATGTACAGAGCAGAGAGTGACGGAAACTTCTGCCTCGGCATCATGTTAGTTTGCACTTCAGGTGGGTACTCAACACTGACGTTGGATTATGGAATCTTTACTAGCCTGCTGGCTTTGTAGCCTGACAGGGACGATGGTCCCTGCCACCAAACAGATCACCCTCCCTTCTTGAGCAGGAGGGGTGATCCTGTGAAGGTCTGGGGGTTTTAAGACCATCAGGCAGAATTTTCCAATGAGGGAGAGGTACCTCACATTGTAACTGTCATTACACAAACCCTGCTGTCCTCTGTCCATGTGAAATAAGTAGAAAATGTGAAGACGTTTTAGAAGAATGTGTCCTGTAATTACTCCTACGAGCAGTGATTTTGTTGTCTTTGAGTTGTCATTTATTTATAACCTATGTGATTAAAAGCTGGATTGCAAAATAGAAAAACCTAGCTTAAATGCTTGATTATATATCAATAAAAAATATCAGGCCTAGCAAATGTGTCAAATATCCTGCTTTTTTGGCAAAAGACTGGGATGTATTGCCTGACCTAGTTGAGAGGCGTCCCTGCCCATGACAGGAAGGTTGGATTAGATGATCGCTATGGTCCCTCCCAGCCTAGGCCAGTCTAGGATTCTGTGTTTGTGAGTGAGCATTAGCTGTTGAGGAAGCAAAGATTAGTAGCCAGTGATGCTTGGTGAAGCGAGTAAAATAAGTAGGACTTGCAGTCCTTCTCCAAATTGAGAGGGCAGGTCTTGGAGGACTACCTGTTAATCCGCAGCCTTGAAATTAGGACTTTTACATAACCCTGACTGGATTTAGCAAAGCAAGATAACAAATTTTGAATGAGAGTAGGCGATACGCTTTGTGTTCTAATACTTGGTCAGACTGCAGTAGGGATTGCTTTAATGTCAGAATGACCATTTCCTTAAGGACACAGATGAATTCTAATTCTTAACTGCTGAAGCTTACTTTTGATTTAATTCTTTGACACTGTCCCACATGACATCCTTGTC
>NW_009707197.1:0-1049 GCF_000703405.1 Apaloderma vittatum | reverse complement strand
GCTCGCCGGTGCTGTCAGCTCAACGGGTGCACATCTCGGAGATGATCTGCACCACGTTCCACTCGCCCCGTCCTCGGTCTCCGGGAGCTGCCGAGGAGGGGCTGGGAGGCCGTGAGCAGTGCGATGCACCAGCCCCTGCTCGGGCAGCCTGGCCTGACACACCGAGTGCTCCAAACGAGGAGCCTTTCCCGTCCCGCACCTGACAGAGGAGTTACTCTGTCTGATGCAGGGGGAGTGCCAAAGAGTAATTCCCCCGTCTGACTTCTCCGGTGACTCTGCTCACGTTTACCCCAACCACGACCTGCGTAACTAAAAGCGCCCATGGACAGCTGCCTCTGAGAAATCCTAACTGCGAGCCTGCTGCTAGTAACGAGACCGATATTCAGCCTTTTCCAAATCCAGCCGTGACTCGAGTCCAGGTTGCGCCATTTGTAGACGACGCAGACAGGCCAAAGGCTCTTTTCTGTCCGGAATTCACGGCCATAAGCTTTGCCGGAGCGGAGGGGGAATCCAGGTAGGAGCTGGCTGAAAAAAAGACGAACCTGTCTGGCATGCAGCTTGAAACCGACTTAAACCCGAGCGGGAAGAGGCACGTTCATCTCCAGCGCTGCTGCCTGCCCTGCCTCTACACTGCGTTTTTTGCCTTAGGCTGGGCTTGTCTGTTCTTATTCCCCCCAGCTGTTTGCTCATGATAGGATGAGTTCTTCCCTGGGCGGTGTTGTTCCCCTCGCTAGCGCAGGTAGACCCAGATGGCTCAGCTCCTGCTGTAGTAAAAGCTGCCAATCATCACTAAAAAAAAAGCTAGAAATGGGAAGATGAGGGAAGCCAGAGGAGGGGAGAAGAGGGGTACGGCAAAAATCCTAAAACGACAACAGGAAAAAAAAGTTTCTGAAATAAAAGCCTTTTAAAACATTCTCTGCCTCCAGCTTTGTCCTAGATAGGCTCTTGGTGAAATTTTGCTTGGATCTTGTAATGCTTCCGTCCTCCTCCTGTGTTTCCTTGGCAGCCCCGGCCGACTCGCCGGGCTTGTGGAGCTATAAAGCCTCTCT
>NW_009707196.1:0-11503 GCF_000703405.1 Apaloderma vittatum | reverse complement strand
CCTGCGCGGAACGGGGGTGAGAAGCGGCAGCGGGGAGGGAGTTACTCGTCGCACCTGATCATCCCGTTCCACGAAGCAGAAAGTTCTCATTTTACACCCTAAAAACGTCCATTGCTTTATTTTATGAGCTCACGACGTTTAAGATTGTAGCGTTTGAGTTTGTATTCCTGATAAGAGAAAGCGTTGGTGAGCTCTTAGGTTGTGCTGTTGCCTGCAGTGTCTTTTCAGACTGGAAGGTGTTTACTTCTTAAAGAGAAATTGTTCTAGGAACTGATTTATTGGTATAGGAGTGCTTTTTCTTCCTGGTAGCTTTTCTAGGAGTATAGTTTGTGCAAACGTTAAAAGTAATTTCAGTCTTAAGGAGGAGTGTTATAATTCAACCAAAAAGCAGCACAAAAGGTGATGTGGCACCATGTGCCTGGGAATACGTCAGTAAAGAAAGGCCTAGCAAAGGCCCTATTTTTTATTTTCTTCACCAAAACTAGAGGCCGTGGAATGTTTAACAGAAGGGGGTGTTTAACATCTGCCTTTAGTTACCATAGATGACCGCTTCATATGCAGTTGTCACCTGTCTCCTGATAATAAAATTGTCCTGTTTTACCTTCTTACTCTCTGTAACAATTAAATGAAAGAGGCAGGATGTCACTTCACCCAGGAGTTGCTCTTCCCCTTTTCTTAAGAGGCCTCCAAAGGTAATCTCTTCCCATCTGTTCATATAGGCCCCACAGTCACAACAGGAGTATGCTCCTCTTAACTTGCCAGAGAATTAGTGTGATTGGTCTTGTCAGGAAGCTGAAGGAAGAAAAGTCACAGGAGATGGGTGTGTGTTCTTCACAGGCAGTGGTCTTGCCTTTTGTGGGAGCAAGTGACCTCTTATGTTGGTGCCTGCTGCTCATGGCAGCCTCTCTTGTGCTGTTGGGCCTGCTCAGTCGAAAGATGTGTTGTTACGCAGCTGGTGTGGTTGGAAGGTGGTAGTTTGTTAGACAAGGAGGATAAATTTTTGAGGAATTCCAAAATACATTTTGTAGTCAAGAAGGTTGTTCACCATTAGCACAGGTCACTTGGTATACAACGACCTGTTAGAGTGCCAGTTCAGAATGTTCTTGAGAAGGACACCTTGCTTTGTTGCTAGTTACTGCAGCTAGAAACAACAAAGTCTCTGTGGCCAGTCCTACATTCAGGACAAAGTATTTAACAGTCGGTTGCTGAGACGACTGATGTTTATCACTGTGGCTGTGAGAACTTTGGTGATTTGAGAGTCCAGAGGGACTGTGGAAAGGTTAAAGCTCGGGGCAGGTGACTACAGTAGTAACTGCTTTAGTGAGAAGTTGAATGCTTGCTTTCAGACTTCAAATTTAGCCTTATTGAGACTCAAAAGGAATTTAATTTGAAAGAACTCTCTTCAATCGTCTGATTTTCATTATTCCAAAAGTGTTATTTTTTTTGTGCTTTCCACTTGCAGAAACGTCCGATCTCTTCAGGCTACAGTGCAGCTATTAAAATAACCATAGTGAATGGAAATATGACTTTATTGCATAATGGTGTAGATAATGTAGAGGGAAAAGTGATGATGTTGAGCTTACCCCACCCAGTAAATCCCTTTCAAGTCCTTTGTGCAGAACTTTAAATGCTTCAAGTTTATAAACACAAGCTTCCAGGTAGTTTTGTCTGAAGTGTGATATATAGTGAGGGAGTGTCTTGTTGTTTATCTTTCTTGTCACTGAGGTCTCTGCAACTGTTGTTGCTGTATTTACAGTGGGTTTGAACATGCTGCTATCAGGGAAATGTAATGGTTCGACTTCCACACCATCCTGGCTATAGATTAGTGGCCACCAGAGCTGAGGACCATCACCACAGAGGTGGTGAAAATGTGAAGCAATGCGTAATTATAATAAAAGATAGTCTAAATTTGGGCAGACTTCTTGCAAATATGTTCTGAGAATTGTTATCCATAGATGTTAATCCTTAAAATGTTTGTCATTTCAGGTGCGGGTTGTTCTCAAATACCGACATTGTGATGGGAACCTCTGTATCAAAGTAACGGATGATGTAGCTGTAAGTACAGAATATATTCCCCTTTCAGGGCTTACTGTACCTCTGATGGATGAACGTTTTACTATCAGTCAGCTTGGGAGCTCTTAGCCATTGCCTTGAGAGTGCCTCACAGTTCTCTTAAAAATTACTGCGCTCAGTTTTCCCTAGTGTCCCTGTCTGTAACTCACATTGACCTGTGGTTCAACTCTGCACAGTCCAGGAAAAGTTCTAGCCCTTTAGTGTTCTTTATGGGTGTTAAAATAAGTATTTTAGGATTCTGTGAAAACAAGGGAAACAAGCACAACAAAAACTTGGATATTCCCTCTACCTGAAAGTGATTAGTGAAGTGACATCAGTTGCTTGTGCTGAAGTGTTTCAGGAGGAGCTTCAGAGGTGTTTACTAGTGTGAGTGTGGTCCTTTCTGTGTGCTCAGAGCAGTGACAACTATAGGTTCAGCTTCTCCTTTGTGATTATGAGACTGAACAACAAGGTTCACTTGCAGTTCAGAGATGCCGTTTTCTGAAATACGGCTATGGGGTCAGTTATGCATCCAGTAAAAGCAGGAACATAAAACATGCAATTCTGCAGCATCTTTCCAAGGGTTGCTGCGCAGGGAGATGGAGCAGCAGTGCTTACTGGTTGCCCTTCTTCGAAATAGTCAGGGAGGGTTCTTAGAAGTGTGTGAGGGTTTGGGAGATGAGACGGGCAGGAGGTAGAAAGGCACCAGCATGCAGCAGTATATGCATGCTGATGTGTGCGCCAGCAACAGGGACTTGGTGCCAGTTGGTGTTTTTCTGCAGTCTAGAATAAGCAGCGGTACTTTCCCTTTCTCTTCTGACTTGGAAAAAATCCGATTTCTCCTTTCTAGTCTTGGGAAGCTGTTATACTGGTGGGGTGATGGGATTGGTTTTGTTTTGGGGTCTTTTGTGGTGGGTGGGGTTTTTTTGGGCGTTGTTTTTTGGGCGTTTTCAATTATTTTTTTTTCCTTAAAGGCAAAAAAGGAAGTCTTTGGTGCTCAGTATGCACAAGTAATATATCTGAAGGAAAAAATAAACTGTCTTCTGCTGTTTGCCTCTGAATTAAAATGAGAATTTAATGCTGGCAAAAGTTCCTGTGGTGATAGCACTGAAGAGTGGAGCATTCTGGGTTGTTGTTTTTTTTTTCCCCTTGTTAAATCAGCATGGGCAGTCATACTTACACTGTACATGTGTAAGGAATTACTTGGTCTGCAAAAAAAAAACCCAACAAACCCAAAATAGAAGCGGTCTTTCTGTGATAAGTCACTGGCATATTACTTTTGTTCATTTTGCATTTATGGGCTTGTCACATGAAGGAATTCCTTTTTATCTTAATTAGATTCTATGTTCCTTATTTAGGACTGTCTTAGAAACAGATTTTGCTTGGGGGAGAGGATCCCCTTCAGTGGGAAATACTGATTTCACGTCACTGGCAGTGTAGCCTTAAGGGCTATGAAAGGCAAGAGGAGCTTACCTTCAAAATACGGAGAGTAGGAAAGCAATTTGAGGTTTAAAATCTGGTTCTATTTCTAGAGAACGTAAACAGGAGTGTCTTTAAAAACAGCTTTAAACACCAAGTTTTAGCACCATTTTTGAGAGAGAAGAAACTAGGATAAATCGTGAGCTTCCCTATTTTCAAAATGAAGGCTTGAGCCTTTCAGAGAAACTTAAATATAAACATGGAGGGGTGTGTGTACTTTAAAACAGGGTAGATACGTATTGGTGCTGCCTCTTGGTAACAACATGCCACAGATGAATGTTTAAGTACTTGTTTTGTGTGTTCCAAACACAAATTTGTTGCAACTATAAACAGGATAAAACCAGTTCGAGTAAAAACTGATATTAAGCAACTTTCTCTTACAGTGTTTGCTGTATAGAACAGACCAGGCGCAAGACGTAAAGAAGATCGAGAAATTCCACAGTCAGCTAATGCGGCTCATGGTGGCTAAGGAATCCCGCAGTGCTGCCATGGAAACAGACTGAATTGCTGAAATAAAATGAGTGCTCCGGTCATATTTCACTGGAAGAAAATATCTCTTGGATTTGAACAAATACTGGGACAGGAGATGCTTTTATGAAGTGGACTGATGACAAGTCTGAAGCATTTTCCCTTCACCCCAGACTCTGCTTTGGAAAACTAGGAAAATAAATGCTTTCAGTTGAAAGCTTATATTTATTTTTGGGAATGGAACAAGAAACTGTTCTTACACATTACATATGCCAAGTCCACAAGCATATTTCTGAACAGTTACTATAAAATTTCATATAGTTTTCATTTTCATATTTCATGCTGGTGTATTCTCACAGTGAGAAGGTTTATTAACCTGACTAGTACTGTAGCATGATGGCTGGATCTAATAAGTATTTACGTAAATGATACACATCAGTGGGCTTTAGAAAAATGGATGTTTTCTGAACTGAAATGTTAAAATTGCCAGTTTTCAGTAGCACTGTCACTAGCAAGAGTTTAGCTTTCAGTATTGATGTTGGTCATAAGCTGTGCAACACTATCTGTGATGCAGTTTATAGAACTGTTATATTGGCTAAATAATTAAATTTTTGTATTTTAAAAATTAAAGTAAAACTTTGCTTGAATATTGCTAGAAATTGGTGAGAAACTGGGAGTTTCTTTTCAGCTTATGCAAATACCGTTATTAAAAAAAGTCGGTGGCTTTTTCCTGTACTTGAACTATTTTTACTAGCAGGGAGACCTTTTCTGATCCTTGCTTCAGGCAGAGTTGAACTACGTTAGCAAGACAAATTCTAGAAGCTCCTGCCTATTATGTTAGTAGAAAAAAATCCAAGCAAACACTATCCAGATTCCGTATTTTAGCAGCTTGCTAACTGTGCATTTTCAAATGTTACATGTGGCAGATGGATGTCAGCCAACTGAATAAATGGATGAAAACCAGCTTAATAAATACTTAAATACTGCTGTTAAAAATAGACCAATGCTCCTGTGGCTTCGACTTGTTTCTCATCGTTACCCCTGGTAGGGTGATGGAAGCCTTAATTGTCTGTTGCAAAGGCTTTTTGCTTGAAAACCCAGTAGCTGAATTTGATATTTGCTTTGACTAGGTCTTGCTTACTTAAAACCAGATGAATATTTTAATGTAATTACACTAGTGGTATAACTAGGCTTTTCCAAGACCCATGTTTTGGGTTAAACTAAGCCACGAAAGTAAAGCAGAGCCATACAAAGACTTGTCTGTAGTGGCATTTGTATATAACAAAACAATCTACTTAAATAGCTACCTGCTGTCACTTGCATAAAAATAATTGAGCTACTTGGAAGCAGCAGAGTTTCCACATTTCCCAAGGGCTTATAAAAAGCCCCAGGCTTGAATATTGTATTAGAGTACCTTTTCAGCTGAATATGTAATGCTGCATATTGTTGGAAGATACTTCAGTGCAAAATTCCTAGTGACTCCTTCAGTTCTAGTCTATAGGAATGACTGGTATTTATGTAACATTTTCGTGTTGGCTTTTGAAATATAAATCCAGAGAGAAGGCTAAACTTCGTTCATAGTTAAACTTTAATAATATTAAATACTGTAATGTTAAATTTTTCACTGATGCTCCAAATTATTTTCTCAATATTTGCAAGACATATATTAAGTAGTTAAACCATTTTTGTCTAAAGCACTGTTCTGCAGTAGGAATGTTTGCTACAAAAAGTCGTATGAGTGAGGGTTTAAACTGTTAAATAGGCACGTGAAAAGGCTGCAGCTGTTTTAGTGTAATTTTTGGACATCCCTTATACACTGGTTTGGCATGTAGATGTCTTCTGTGAGCTGAGGTACAGAAAGGCTTGACTGGTATTTGCTTTTGCCTGGAGGATGAAAGCAAAGAGAGCGAGAGAGAAAACCATGCAGACATGTTGTACCAACTGACTGAAAGGCCTAAGATGAATACTTAAGCACATTTTAGAGGGGAGTTCTGTTGTGTAGGGGGAGGCAATTACAGTACTATGTGTTAGAGTAGTAGTTGTCAAGGAAAAGAGGCAGGGAAATGTATTTCTAGTTTTCTATCTTCAGAAATTATTTCTGTAAAAAGAAAAAAAAAATATTAATGCTACTTCTGTAAGAGTATGTGTTGTTAAGCCTGTTCTCCATGTACTCAGAAAAACTAGGGCAGTTCTGTGCAGTCATAATGCACAAGAATATGGATAAAACTTTTCCTTAAGGAGGAAAAAAAGAAAAGCTTTTGGAAACTTCTTTAGAAAAAACCAACAGGTAGTTCTTGACTGTGTCCTGCAACATTCAGCAACTTCAGTACTGTGTTCATGGAATGGCAGAAAAGCTGTGAACTCACAGCTCTGCATTTTCATGCTTACGCTCTTGTTGAGAGTGTGCATGTGTGCATGTGTACACTGATCCCTTTCCTAATAAACTGCCAGTGAGTTAGTTCATCACATTGCCAGCTACTTCAGTTTGTTTGCTGATGTGCGATATAAAAATCAGCTTTATACGGCTGGCGCACCAACGAGGTGACAGCCCAGCACATCGGCAAATGCTTCTGATCACCAGCTAGGTGATCTCCTTCTTTGCAGGAGAAGTGGAATGATGGAAGAAAAAAAAAAAGGTATTTTCCCTTGCTGTAGCTGATGTTGCTGTGTGTTAGTTATTTTCAGTAATTGTTCCATGAGACTAGTTTGATAAAGAATATGAGACTTCTTATTGTGCAAAGAAATTGGATTAGTTTACTCATGAGATTTATTCTGTTTTTCTGGTGTTCTCAATTCCTGGATTCTCCAAGTTTCTTGATTTCAGTTCTACTTTTGTACACAGCACTTAAACTGACTTTGTTTCTGAGCTGTCTTACGTGTAACCACATCACTTCTGTTCTCCTTTAGGGGTTTTAACCCTGAGCTTCTCCTTATGTAGCCCGTTGCGTAAGTGTATTCTGGATTACAGGAAGATCCTTAAATTATCTGTAGAAGTGAGAATTTTTGTCACAGGTCTTTGTTGTAGAGATCCTTATGAAAGAAACCTTTGTTTCCACTAAAGTCCTGACCTCAAACTTTTAAGAGCAACAGATTTATTCTGGAAAATTGGATGCTTTGGTGCCCAAGTCTGACAAAATGGGAAATGGAACTGAAAACAAGCAGGTGCTTTAAAAAATGTTAACTTGTCAAAATAATTACATTCTACCTCAGTAAGTTCTTTCCTGTATTATAAAAGTAGATAAAATTCCACATTTTGCTGCAGTAAATGTGGAAAAAAGCTACCTTGTTTCTGCTAGACAGGGTCAGTGAAACATAAATGATCACTTACTGCTGTGGGTTGGTCTTAAAGGATAACATCCCCTGGAAGGTGTTACCCTCTCGCTATAGGCAGCAGAAGTGCACTCACTTCATTCGTCTTCAGTAAGGAGGGTAACACACTTGTGCCCCAATGCACCTCTGCCTTTTTTTCACTTCTGGCTTAGAGGATGATGAAACTCTCTTGTTGAAGTTTGAGATCTGAAGTGGAAAAAATTAATATATAATAAATAGGTGGATTTTTTTTCTGTGTGACTTACCCTCATTTAGGCTGCAGATTTCTGCACAAGTCTCATTTCTGTCAGGAGTCTGTGAGCATTAGTGGGTGACCTTAAGGAGTAGGAGCTCAGCTGAAAACTTATTCTTTGTACAGTGTTCTGTGCTGAGGTAACTTAAATCCAATTGACAGAAATAAAACTGTTTCGGTCAACCATATCTAAGGAGTTGTGTTGTGAAGATCCTTTAAGAATGTTATTTGCTAACTTTTTTTTTAAAAGAAGCTAGCCTATGAAAAACGACATGTAGTTTTTTGCTTAAGTTGATAGTGATTCACTTTGCAAGACCTGGAGGTCTACTCTGAAAAGCTGATACCACTTTAAAGGTAGATGCATGACTCAACACAACTGTTTATAAATATTTTTATCTTTTACAAAAGCTTTGAGAGTTCAAGGACTGGTATTTAAATACAAGCAAGAGTTGAATTGCCTTTGTTGCTGGGGATGACATAAAAACATGCTTTTAATCTCTTACTATTTTACAATAAGTAGACTCTTTAGACTGGCTTCCAGATAAACCTCCCCACCTTTGTGCTGAGCTGAAGCATTTCATTTGAATTACTGCACACTGAAGGCAAACATGGGCTTTTTAGTCTGTAGAAATGTTATTTTGGGGATTAGGATGATGCCACAGTATTTTAGAAGCAGGTGACTTACTCAGCAGAATACAAGGCATGGTAGTTTGTTAACCCCTGCTTATTATGCAAGCTTGTGGAGGTCCTGCAACAATTCTAACAGACTAAATGCTCTCAGGAGAACGTGGGCTTAAACTGGACTGTGTAAAACTGAAGTCTGTGGGAACTGAGCCAGTAAAAACATGGTCACAGTGTGATGGCTGACTTAACCGCCTTCATGCAGGCACAGGCCCTGTTGTTGAACCTAGTCTTTGTTTCTGGTGAAAAAATGTGCTTAGTTTCTTATTCTGTGCCAAAGTTGGTTATAGGTGTGTGTTCTTGGAGTCCTGTAATGGGAACACAATTACTTCGTGCCATTCTGAAAACACCTTGAGCTGTGAGTGCCATCTCAAGAGTGCTCCCGTGGAAATGCCCAGTCTTCTAGCAAGAACCAGCGTGCTGAACCCATAGTGCTTCCCTTACAGACAGTTCCTAGGTGATGTGAATATTGGTATTATAAAACTAAGAGCAGAGTGTTTCTCTTGAACTGTAATATTGGTACTTGTGAAAGTGTTCTCTTTTTAAATTAATACCAGCTCTGAGGATATTTTGCTTTATTTTTGTAGCCAGTTTTGCTTTTGTGCTCCCATTTTTCAGTTGCCCTTTATGTGGCAATTCTTAATCATTTTGTTAAAACATTGCTCATACTGAGAGGTCTGAGAGATACTGTTTCTTTTATTTCCTTTGAAGTTGTGTTTGCACATTGGGTTCATTTCTTGTCTAGAAGTGCTATCTGTTCATAAAGGGACTAATCTGCATTGTTACGCTTCTGCTGAGCAGTCTTCCTGAGTAACAGGCATGAGTTCACGTTGAGATTTCAAAGACTGGTTTCTTAGAGAGCGGGTTGAGTTTTCTGGATACCTACTGAACAGCTTTGCTGGCTGGTAGTGAACAAATGAGAATTTGCTGTTCGCATTGGCTAGCAAAAATACATATTTTAACTGGATTGCTCATGCATGTAAATACAGCCATCTATAATAGAGTTCTGCTATCATTATGTGGCTAAAAGATGAAAGGCTTGCCTCAGGGCACTGACAAATGAGCACTGGCAAACTGTGTGTGGCTTAAAGATGTTACCTCCCAAAGGCGTCTGCTCCTTCAAGGAGTCATCAGCCAGGAGGATGAGCTAATGCCTCAGACACAACCGTGTGAAAGTCAGTATCTTAAACTGCCATAAAAGATACCTTCTGGGTGCAGAAGGGAAACTGACCTTTTCAGTGAGTGAGTGAGTGAGTGATGGGGGGCGTTATTAAATTATTTTTTTAAAAGCTATTTTCTGTGGCAGTGCTACTGTATGGCTGAGGGCGGTAACTAAAGAAATAACCAAGGTTCACTGGGGACTGTTCGTTTGTGCCCAGAGGCAAACCTCTGTGTTTTCGTCACACTGCAGACCCACATAACATGTGACCATATTTAAACCTGCAAATAAGCAACCATGTTTTTAACAGAGCAAACAGCTGCTTTGAAAATAGCTTTTAAACCACTGCAGCAATATTCCATTTAATAAATGTGCAAAGACTGGGATTCTACACCATCTTAGGTCTTGGCTTCTGATCCCCGTTGCCTCTGTTGCACCGATTCTAGTGTGCCTCAGCTGAGCCATTTCAATTTACCAATGCATCAGAAAACTCCTTCATGTTCTGGAGAACTGATAGTTTGGTATTCTGCCTGGTTGGTGTGCTGAGATAGCTTCACCAAAGGTCAGATGGTGCTACAGGGAGTGAAACCCAGGGGTTGAGAGCTCTGAGAGGTGAGGCGAATGATGGGAGCAAAAGAGCCAGCAGTGCAGTTGGCTTAGGCTGCCATGGAACCACAGCCTAAATAACTTGCACCTTGTAATTTCACTGACTTGTAAAAACCTCCTGGCTGTTCCATTAAATGCTCTGGAATGTACATGCCATTCAACATTTGCCTAAAAACTAGATACGTCTGGATTTGTTTCTGTATCATTCTAGTTCATATGGATGGTACAGAAAGCATGAAATCAAGGATTATAGATGATATTCTCCCCAAAGGCCTGTAGCACTCTGATAGCGTCTCAGTTGGAGTAACCGGAACTGAACACATGGTTCAATGTGAAGATTATATCATGGATTTATAAAGCTGTGTAGTAACTTTTAACGTTCTTAAAGTGCTAATGTTGGGGCAGGGGCTTAAGAAGGGATCAGCATGTTGAAAGGTGTATGTGGCTGCATTTTTAAGGTGCTTCCAGAACACATCCAGGTGGCCAACTCTCGAAACACAAACACTGAAACTCCTACTGGATCTGATTTCACTGGCGGTGAGAATGGACTATTTTGATTTCACAATCAGAGAAGAGTGTTTTCCTTCCTCATTCTTTTGACTTCTGTATTAATCTTCCTCCTTTCTGACTCTTCAGTCCTTTCTCTTTTTTTTTTTTTTTTTCCTCTTTAGATCCTCAAGATGTGTCCCCCTTCCTATATTTAGTTGATCATAGTGACTTTGTGGTTGGCTTGGATGAAGAGGATTATTATACGGTTGCATCTTTACCTTCTACTTGTGAGTGTTAATAGAGGATCCCACTCTCGAAACTGAGCTTCAGTAGAGGGAGATTCTGCACAGTCACACTTACAAAGAGTATGTGTGTAGGTGTCTGTGGGAAAATAATGGAAGATTGGTGAGGATTATAAACATGCTCAAATCACTTGCAGCTGAGGCGTAGAAAAACACATATATTGTGCTAATTGTTGTTTAGCCTTGTGTGTTGGACAACTCGAACATCTGTGTTTCAAAAACATAGGCCTGTGATAGGCTTGGAGGCACCCTATCGAACATGACTGAGATTCCTGCCCTGCTGTGGGAAAGATCAAAGCACAGCCTGTGCGAATCCCTGAAATACAGGCAAAACCAGCAGGTCCAGTGATTCTCTAGCATGGAGTGAGCTCCGTGGTGCCCGTGTGCCAGCTTGTGTGCCTCTGCCTCGGTGCTACTTCGGGGATCCCCCAGTTGGTGAGGTCATGAAAGTAAATTTTCTCTTTGCATTTTGTCCTTTGTTTTGTGGTTGTTCCTGCATTCTGCCCGTACTGGTTCACACGGTGTCACAGAAGCATTAATAATAAACTGCAGGACCAACTTCCTTATCTAATACAATTATAAGAAAGTAGTTTTTCTGGATCTCAAGAAGAGTCCTTAGGCTTCAGCAAATTAAAAGATCCTTCAGCTCAAAGTCTGTGTTGGAGCATCTCCCTAGATTGTACCAATTCATAGAATCATAGAATC
>NW_009707195.1:0-950 GCF_000703405.1 Apaloderma vittatum | reverse complement strand
GGGTGACCTTGTAGTGTGGGGTTAATGGTTGAACTCGATGATCCCACAGGTCTTTTCCAACCTGAATTGTTCTATGAGTCTATGATTTTATGATTCTAATGTGAAGTAGGTCTCTTGGACACCCCTACCACCTAGTGCCTAGACTTCAGTGCTAGCAGTAGTGTGGTGCTGGGAAGAAAGAACATCCCTGGGAGAGACTCGTACTGGTACCTCTGTGGATTACCTCGCACATGGAGGTATCACGGCCGATGCAGATGCCATTACAGATGCCAAATCAGCTGCAGATACTTTTGCAGTAGCCATTACAGATGTAGACTGTGGGATATTTAGAGAACAGCAGACATGTTTAGAACAAGCCAGGCAGTCTGTTTTTAGAAAACTTTTAGGCCTCTCTTGACAAAAGTTTGTGAAGGACATTGTGAAGGTCACTTGCAGTGGGAAATATGCTGAAGCCAACAAAAAGAAGGACCTGTGACTGGTGTATGTGACTGAAAACAGAAACAAACCAGGCTGCAGGTGGGGAGAAACAGGAGCGTGATCAGCAGCGAAGAGCGAATCAGCAAAAGGAAAACAGCGCGTGAACAGGAGCATGGACTGCGTGTGCTTGTTGTTAATAGCCAATCAATATAGAGCATTTAGAAAACAAGGACGCTGGGAACTCTATATTAACCGCGTTAGTGCGTTAAAAAAGTGGCATTTGCTTGATCACATTGATCGTCAGCAGCGTCCATGACTTCTGTGTCATCAGATGGTGCCTGAAACAGGGTCCCTCGGATCGGTGTTGAGCACTTCGACAAGACCGACGGGAAAGAGGGGGCGGAAGCTGGCTGGAAGAAAGTGCTGCCCTGGCACTTGGTAAGTCTAGCTAGCACAATTTTTTTTTGGGGAAATATCCCAGGGGAATCTCACCCTGATCAAGTGAGTGGCCAGAGGGGAGATGGGGTTCACAC
>NW_009707194.1:21880-34965 GCF_000703405.1 Apaloderma vittatum | reverse complement strand
CTAGGCCATTCTATGATTCTATGATTATGCAGGGTTTGGGGCACTGGGTGCAGAGCAGCTGAAGGTGCCTTTCCCACCAAAGTTAAATCTATGATGTTATGGCACAGAAATCATCATGAATGGCTGTTAATTTCCTTAAGGACCCTTGGCAGGGTTACCTGGGTTTGACAGCAGTACTGAGAGCCTGAACAGCCCATTTCTGTTTCCTTCTTCCGTCAACTTAGACGCTGTCTGGTTTTCCACTCTCTGTCACTGTACCCTTACTGTTCCCATCCTGCCGACTCAACCAGCCAAATCTGACTTCTGCGGAGGGTGTTTCCTTTCTTTTCATAACTACTTTACTGCCTTCCCCTCTATGTCTTCTTGGTAGTTCTCTGCAAAGCAGTGAAACAAGGAATGCTCACTTCATTAGAAATAGCAATCATTTTCCTGAGGGTTTTGTGGATTCAGCCTATAGGAAGGCAGAGACCAAGCAAGCTTCCTTCAGAAAGAGATTTGTCCTGACAGCATCAAGTCATTGAAGTACAGGCCACTGAGTTCACTAATTCCTCTCTAAAGGCTCTTAATACCTTTTGGCAACACTCATTCCTGTGTCCTGCTGCCGTACTGCTGCCAGTAGCCAGCGTTTTACCTCAGTGCGTGTCGGAGGCTGTTAACCCAGCTAGGTAGAAATATGTTTGTATCACCAAATATCATTTTTCTTTTAATTCCTTAAAGGAACTTCCTGAAGATCTTCAGCAAGCTGGCCTAGCACCACCATCCCCTCCACATGGGAGATGGCCATGTTTAACCATCTATTTGCCAAGAGGAGGATTCCAGTCCTCAGGTTTGTCTCCTAGTGACCTTGTTTCCTTGATTTGGTGGGCAGTGTGGAAATGGTTCTTGGTGATGGCTTGTGCCTTTGTTCCAAATATATACCTGGTTTAACATGGATAAATTTCTGACCTGGAAACCAAGATTATCCATGCACTGGTTTCGGAGGCCATGGCAAAAGGCTGTCATAAGGAGCTCGTGTCCAAAGCTTTGTGAAGAGCTGAGCGATTGGAGAGGCTGTGGCCTCTGCTTCCTCCTAAGGTTCCTCTGGCTTTGGCCCACCACTGAAGGTAGTTCTGTCAACTGTGCTTCAGAAATGTGTATAAAGAAAATGGTTTTTAAAAAGTTTTCTTGCTGTTTGCTCAGGGAATTGCAGTTTATTGTAGCACTCGTTTAAATGCCTAGAGCCTATCATCCCCAACAGATGATCTTGCAATGAAAATGATTAAACAGCCAAACCACTACATCCAAGTAAAAAAAGCAACATAAATTGATTAAGCAGTTGACAACCAGCTCTGAGATGCGGGATGAGATGGGAGAACCGAATCAAAGTGTAATTACTAAGAGTGCAATAATTATTGACATGGCTATCTGAGTTTTGAAAGACATCTGTTACTAGAAGAAAATCTTCAGACACCTCAGTGTTTCCCCTGTAACTTCCATTTCTAGGAATCTCTCTAGAATTTATCCTAATATGATAATTCTTCTTCATATTTTGTTCATATTATTTGCTGAAATACGAATGGTTCATGAACTCTCAGTGAAGCTTATTGCTAATTGATCTTTTTAGATATTCTGAGATCTGGACTTAGTGGATCATTTAGAGAGGAAAACATGCTGTTCATCATACCAATCTCTCAGAAGAATTCCTTTCAGATTAGTTTGGATAGGGTGTGAGTCACAGCCTCCTGAATAACGAAGCTCCAGCATCAGGTGTGATGCAACCTGTTCCCTTCCAGCTCTTCCTGTTGTTGTCTGGTAGCTGATGCATTGCTACATTTCCCAGTTCTATAAATGTGTATCCTGCCAACAATTCAGACAGTGCTTTTAGGCCGTTTCTTTCCATTATGGGATTTCCTGCTGGGTGCTGCACCAGCCAAAGTGAGAATATTACCATCAGGAATGGGTGCATGAGAATTTTCCCCTTCTATAAGAGAGAATTGTGATCCAGTGACTTCGACCTTTCTCTTTCAGGTATTCTTGATTCCTGATGGATTTATAGTAAACCACATTAATGTTAAATGCTTCAGGAAATTAGTGCATCTTATCTCAAATGATAGAATCTTGTTTAGCTACATCTATCTCAGATTCAAGTTGTTCTGACTCTGTATATGTCTGTAGATCTATTCTCTTGGCTTTCTTTTTTCTCAAAAAAGTGCAGGTTCCTAATCTCATTGATCTGGTTTCTTCATATTAGATCATGTTACAAATTCCAAATCGGGTTACAACAAAATCAGATTAGTTTCTTGTTCTTAAACAGAACAGCTTAAATGTCTGGACCTGGTACTTAAGAATTTATATTTTACAGAATGTGTCTACTTTGGGTGTGCAGGAGGAGCAGAGCACTCTGTATTAGATGCATCACCCCCTTAATTTTATTTCAAGCAGACTCTCCATAGTAAGTAAACAATGGATTAAACTAATAGCCTGAGAAAGCAGTTTTCAAAGAATGCTCTGGCAGCTGAAACGTCCCTGCTGTTCCCACTGTAAGTTTCAATTTCACTTTCAAAAACTCCTATGAAGGTGACATATCATGTGATCTGCACTCCAAGCTTGTTTTATAATCTGGCACTTACAATATATTGATTTTAATATTTATCACTATGAGAAGAAAGAAATTTGTTCTATGATAGTTAGACAATGGAGTCACATTTCTAGGAAACATGTTACTCATCTGAATTAGACATCTCTCTTCTGTATAAAAAAACCATCCAACTATTTATGGCAGCTTCACCTTTTGGCTGAAGGTATTTTTTTCTGTAAATGCATGAGTTTTTTCTAGGTCAGAAGGTGTGGGAGCAGACTTTGAAGAAAGCTGCATATTCAGCTGAACCATGATGGGCAATTAATTGAAGGTGGGGTTCTCATCCTACAGAAATAATATTTTTGAGGTTTTTGTAGTTGGAACCCTTGGTCCCACTAGTGCTTGTACAAAGCCCACAGAAAGTACTGGAAAAAATGTTGAAAACCTTCAGTGCCTTTGAATTGGAGCCTAAATATCCCTTCATTTAGCTTTCCTGTTGAAAAATGTTACTAACAATAATACTCATTTCTTTAGTCATCTGCAGATACTAAGGATTTAATGTGATATTGAATATTTAGGCTATACTGAAGTAGGGCTTAAAAAGTTCTCTGAAGCCTTAAGCAGAAGTGCTAAAGTAATGTTTCTGATACTAAAATTAAAGAAAAAAACTAAGCATAGATGAAAAAGTGACGTGGTCCATATATCTCTGGGAGGAAGATGGAAGGATAATAAAAGTATCTTGCATATGTTCTCATATTTTTGTTCCTAACTCCTCACTATTTCTTATAACCAAATCTGAAGAATGGTATTTGAGTTTTAAATGCTGATCTGGATTTCAAATGGGGATTTAATAGTTTCTAGACTTTCACATCAGTTTTTTGTTACTTTAGTAATCGAGTTTCCTGGTGAGATCATCTGCTGTGCAATTCAACTGAATACACACAACTGCATCTAGAGTTAGTTTACGGATAGAAGTGTCTTGTCACAGGTGTGCTGCGAGGGGGGTAGCAGAAAGGATAAGATGGGGGATAATAGAAAATAACAAAAGAAACGCTGTAAATCGAGGTTATCGCTTTTCGATGCCGGGTTTGATTTACCCAGGGCTGATCCGCGTTTCGCTGCAGAGGGAGACCGGGAGCAGCAACGGCCACGGGGCCGCGCGGTGGCGCTCGGCAACCGGTCGCCCGAGCCCGGCTCAGGCGGACAGCGGCTCCGGGAAGAACAATTCTTTTTATGGACACTTAACGCTTGTATGCGGAATGAACGACAGGTATGGATAGCTGCCATTTTTATTTTATTTTTTCTAGCCCTCCTTCTCCAAGTCTGGAGACTCAGTCTAACGGAGAAACCAATTAGCAACGTCTTTAATTAAGATGAGCAAATTCCAGCTGTTTACTTGCAGCGTTATGGTTGTGCACTCTTAGTCTACTGTCACGTGCAGGTGAAGGGGTCCCCATCAAATTCATCACAGATGTACATTTATTTTACAAATAAAAGCTGTATACTGTCGTCACTCTCTTACCTCACTGGACTTCTGCCTAGAAGTCGCCCATTATATGCTTTGCCTTTCTCCAGGCTCATCTTGTGTAGTACTTGACTTGGATTGCATTGAAAGGAAAGGCTAAGGACCGGCAGCAGATGCAGGAACATTACTTAATAAATTGCTAATCCATCCTCATTAACAAAGAAGTCCTTCTAGAGTGGATATTAAGACAAAGATGTTTTGGCATTTGTGCAAACTTAAGGGAGCGTCTGTGTTTGTGATGGCAGCAGATTCATTGTGTGATAATAGAAATGAAGCCTGAAAGGAAAATGCTTTCACTAATAAAAGTAAGGCATTTTGTAAGAACTTTCATTGACGTTCTTTCATTATATTTTTTTCTTTTCAGCTTGCTTTCTTTTCTTTTCTTACCTACTGGCAGACATCTCTTACGAAACAAGTGCTTATCTTGAAAGAACTAATTATATCATACACCAATAATTTCAGTGGTTCTGTTCTTTCACTTGCTTTTGTGTGCTTTGAACTAGAATGAAAATTTAAAGGTATGTCTATATGTACAAATTGCACAGGCTGAATTAAATAACTTTCTAACTTGGAGTTGGTTCAGTTTAATTCTTTAGTCATTTAAACCAGTTACCCAATTAAACAAATGAGTATCAGTTAGAGCTAAGATGATTTAAAAGTATACAAAGAGATTGCACTCATTTAATTAAATCTACAAAAAATTTATTTAATTCCATTGATAGAACTTCTGCCTTTAGGTTTCACCTTGGAAACATGTTTAAATTGGGAAAAAAACATTTAAAACTTCGAGAAGAACATATGGGTTTTTTAAAATGCGTGAAAGTGATATTTTGTGAATAGAAGAGAACTTCATGATTACACTCTAAGCAGGAAAATACAAGAAAGCAAAATGAAGCTCATCTCACTAATTTTGTTGTGCAATGATAGTGAAAAACGAAATATTAATTATGCATTGTGAGATCATCATTACCACAGTATCTAGGAAAGTCTCTACACTGCTTGCATAATTTGAGGTTTTTCGTCTAACCTTTGAGCTCAAACACTCAACCTCCATAACTATAATGCTAACGTTTAATTTAGTAGCAGAATAAAGCTTACATATCTGCATGATGATGTCCTTGGAGGAAAGGATTATTGGTAATATTTATTATGATTTTGTTTGTATTTACTTGATGTTTATAAATTGTATTTTTTACACTATTTTTATGATTCTTTCCCACTGAGGACAGCACACACAAAATCCCCTCAAATCCAGACAAGCAAAAAACTCCAAGATCCTTACTCTGCAAACATGGGTTAAGAAAGGATCTTTCAATGAAGGTGTCAGTGTTCTGTTCTTTCTTCTGAAAACTAGGTATGAATGTTTAATGCGAAACCTATGACTTACTGTCTACTGAAGTCAGGAGAAAAAATGTGATTTTATTCATCATTGTAGTGTTCTTTCTGTTCAGCTGAATCACATCAATTCAGAATACTCGAAGATCTATGGTTGTGTCTTTTTCCTTTTGGGACTAAAAAGCTATTATGAGAAAATTTATGTTGAAAAAGTGAGAGTGCAAATGGATTATTAAATGACTGGGTTAACCTTACTAGAGATGTTTTCATTTGGATAACTCAAATGAATACAGTATAATCAGTATAATACAATTTTCTAGTATATATTAAAGTCCCAATTGTGATGTGTAAAAGCCAAGAATGAAAGTCCCTTTGAGAAATCTGCTTGAAAGCTGATTATTTGAAATTGCTGTGACCTTATAACTCCTTCTTTCAGTGATGAGATAATGATATAATTTAGAAGCGGGTGGCTTAGTGATATATGTTTCATTTAGATTCTTGCTAATAGGTGACATTTATTGAAAGCTGACTCTTGAACTGTGCTCCATGCTTTGTGCTATCTATCTGCCTCGGAGCTGTTGGACACTCTAATTACATTTTGCTTCGTTTCCTGTATAATTTATGGGAAAATCCTTCCATGGTAGGAAAGTACAAAATCCAGATAATGAGAACATGACAATGTACAAGATTTAGGATGACTGTTTAGACTGCAGCTCGAAATGCCCATGACTCAGGGACTTTCAAGGTCACCCAATATATCGTGAGCTCAGGCAGCACAGAGCTTTTGAGACTGTCTGAAATAAAACCATTTTGCTAGTTTTAATAAACATCAAGCATAATATCATTATTCCTAGAAACAGAGGTGTGTCTTATGGGCAGCGTAAGAAGAATTGTGTTGAGTTACTGTGGTATTTAGCCCCTAGCACGCTGTCTTTGTGTGAAGAATATTAAGAACAGTTTTGTGCCAGGGCTTTGTCTCCAAAGCTTTGCTATGTTGTTTTGTTCCACTTTCAGTTTCCCTCTCACCAAGTTCTTGATGGTGCTAGATGTACTTTTCTAATTAACGTGTTTCCTAATGCCTTTTCCCGCCTCCCCTCTTAGAAAACTCTTGTAGCTAAACCATTATGCTGCCACTTCCTCTCATCTTCAGCCTGGTTCTGCATTACATCTAGAGATAAGCAGATGAATTATTTTTTTTCCAGGCTAAGGATATTGTACATCTTCATTAGGCACTGTTGACTTTGTCTAGGTAGAATTTCTGAATCCTGCTTTAAAATTGCAAACCCTGTATATGCTTAAGTGTCTTTCTTTGCATTCTTACCATGTATTTCATGTGCTAAGAAACAGAAACAACCCACAGGATAGCTGCCAATGACTATGCTGATCACTAGAAGTGACATTTGGTGGCATTTTGCCCCCTTGGTCTAGAGAGAAAGTTTGCTCCAAGTTCCCTGTGGGAAAAGTACAGTCAGCAGCTTTCCCCAGAGAAGGGAGATGGATTTGGGGGAAGCTTTTGAAATCTGATCTTGGAAAGACTAAAGGAGTTTTGGGACTGAATAAGGAAACAGGAAGACAATTTTAACAGAGCAAGCAGGTATGTTTCCAAGGGAGGGAGGAGGGCACCAGCCAGAACTTGAACGACCCGTCTTTTAAAAGGCACGTGCTGTGAATGAGGTGCTGCAGGGGCATCCTGTGGCCCCTAAACACTCTCTGGCAGTTGTTACATGGTACCTTTGACGTAAATCCATACCACTGTTGAAAGGGATGAACCTGCCCAACTTCCTCCATCCTCCTAATTCATTCCCACCATCTCTCTTGTGCTCATAGTAAGGATTATGCTGTGGAATGGTAGCTGACAACCAATGGTAACTGAAAACTAATTAGCTGACAACTAACCTGGGAAGTGGGGAGAGGCAGATTGTCAGAAGTATTATGCAGAGATGCTGAATTCAAGTGATCATGTAACCACCGCCCGGTACACGTAGCTATTCCAAGTACTGTGTTGACGCAGTATCCTGGAGAGCAAATGGAACAGACAGTAATTTGAATAGATGCACTTTGGATTTTTGCTTGGTCAAATGATGGTTGTTGTTTCCTAACTGTTGTGTAGCTAAACAACCTCCTAGGTGACGCGGTAATCGAATTAATAACATTCTCTATGCAATGAATTAAGCTGATTGGATTTCCTCTCTCATTTTTTGTGAATATCTGCTTTGTGAAGAGGTTAGGCAATGAATGCAGGTGAACTAATTTTAATACTTCAGCAGCAAAGGCCCTCTAAAATTGGGGTGCAGTTTTAGACTGTAAAATTGAGTGGATGTTACAAAGAGCCAAAGAAACTAGAACATAGGTTTTTATGGATGTCTGTTCCAGCCACACTCCAGCTCTCCCAGGTTTTTGATTTGTAACACTTTCCCAAGTATCATCGCTCTAAAAATTCTTAATCAGTCACAACTCTTCCTTGTATTTCAATACATTTTACATTAAAGCGTTAGTGTCACTTCTCTCTTCTCACTCTCTACCTTTAACTAGTTGATATGGCCTTCGAATTTTACTAGAAGGTGAAAAACGTGATTTTTCTGAATCCCTTTAGTTTGAGACGCAGACAGAATTCAGGTCTTGTACTTCCTCAGTCCATACTTTTAACATGAGGGCACTGGACAAAATTATCACTTTTTTTTTCATATTCCTTTAAATGAAGGTGCTTGTGGTAACACTGTGTTTGTGGCTCAGTCATGTTGTTCCATGCTAGGCGTACGGGATAGAACTCTGTGGAGACTTAGGCTCTTTTTCAGTTCTCTGAACTTCATCACATGCATTTCAAAGTGATGATGCTGGGCTCTGGCTAAAGGTGTGGGTTTGGTGAATATTAGAAACAGTACAAAACAACATTCTAACGTTTGGAGACAATGAAAACCAACTTGAATTGAACTAGATCCAATCTTTCTGCATTTCAAATGTTGGCATTTCTTTGCCTCCTTATCCTGGGACAAAATGAGATAATCTTAAAAAAGAATGTGGTTCTAGAAGACCCTTAAAAGCAATTGTGCAAATTCGAGGTTTTCATCTCAGTCAGTGCAAAAGCAACACCAAGCCCTGTCTATTCAGTTACTTTCTGCCATTGTCAATTCCTCCATTTCTTCCTCTACTTAAATACAAGATTTCTTTTTACTTATTTTTTAAATGTTCTAAAATTATCTTATTTTCACTGACTTCTAGGTCTGGCTTTTAACGACGTGCGTAAGTCTGGAAAATAATTTGGTTACAGTGCTTTCAAAAAGGTCTCTGGTGAAACAAATACGTCTGTAGGATGCATATGCTACTGCTGGATGTACAAAGCTGCACAAAATACACATTCCCTTGTAGTTGAAGTAGCGACAGCCTGTGGTACTTGAAAAATAAGTTTTCTTATGGTGCCTGATAACTTTCTTGCCACCTGAGAGAGGAGAGCTGCAAGTCGATGCCTGCTCTGCCCCACCATGGGTGCTGGCTCAGCACGGGCTGCTTCTGTTTGTCCTTAGCCCTCTCTGCTCCCCTGCTGTTTGTCCTTAGCCTCTCTGCAACCCTTCTGTCTGCCCTTAGCCACTGCCTTAGCTTTAGACTCTAAAAACGCTCTTGACAATTTTCCAAATCGTTATATTCTGTTGTGCTGTCACAGAAATATATATTTTAATAGTCATGATACTCATCTATGAATAAAAATAGTCATCTTATGATGATGTAATATCAGTTAGCTGCACAGGAGGAGCTTTGTATTTTTTATGTGGGATGTGAATTCACAAAGAAAATTGAACCATGATCATAGAATCATAGAATGGTATAGGCTGGAAGGGACCTTAGAGATCATTTAGTCCAACCTCCCGGGACTATTCTCCTTGATCCAAGTCTGATAAATGTCAGCAAGAGTTATGAAAGTGCTGAAATTGAAGCGTGAAATCTTCTGTATGAAATTAAACTGTCCAAACAATCTTACGTAGAGACAATGATTTAACAGAGTTCTGTAGATCAATTTTGCTTTCAGTAAATGAAGATGATGCCTTTGGCATTGTTACCCTGGAAATCCCATAACTGCTCTTATGTCCAGCTGCACATCTGTGCAGATCTCTGGGGACTAAGTAGGTGAGCTTAGATTGTAATTTGAGAGCAGAATGTCTGTCTTTCAAGTCCAAGGGGGTTATCTTTTGATCTTTCAGGTCTAAAAGCAAATGTCTTCAAACTAAGAGGAGTTTCAATGTTTTCACTTAAACTTGGATGCTGTACAGCATCACTACTGCTTTCTGTGGGGTTGAATATTTTTGGAATTACTGATAATTAGTTCACTTAAAGATGCACAAGTCTCCTTTTTCAGTATTTCCAAATGTTTTTTCCCCACCTGTTTTATGTACTTAAGGATCTGCACTGATAATATTCTCTTTTTACAGAGATGACTGGAAACCTTGGTTCCTTTTGAGTTTTTAAGTTTGACTGGGATCAGCAGTGTTGGAAACCTCCCAAGCAGGGTGATTTTGAAAATGTCCCAGAGTTTGACTACAGTGCTGGAAAGATGGGTGAAATTTAAACTGAAACTCCATGAGAATGGACAAGCAAGGAGAATATAGCCTACTGTTTCCCTGAATTTTCAGTAAGCAGAGTTCACCAACCCAGCTTTTTCCTGGATAAGTGTTTGAAAATGCAAAATGATCCTGCGGATCAAATGAGAGGCTTCCTATTATGCATGGAGAGCTGCCACTTCAAGTTTTGCAGTAAAAGGTTAATGTCCTGTTTTACATTCAGTTAATGGCAATTGAAATCAAATCTATAAACCCTCTAGTATCCACTCAGAGTAAAGCAAACCCCAGTAGGTTTCTGGATTCAATACAGCATATTGAAATGGGCAGCTGGGTGTTCTGGCTGCAAAACTACTTGCTGAGTTGAAAAGCAAAACCAGAACCCTCCTTGTGATCCGAGTGAATGCTCAGGTTCTTTAAAGAGGCCATTGCAGGGGTCATGGGTGATGGAGGATGCCACCAACTTCAGGGATAAACTCAGGAAGCCAACCTTTCTATTTTCTCTTAGAAAGCACTCTGCATCCTTCTGTCAGCTGGGCTCTGAATTCATGAGTCTCTTGCTGCTCATGATGCTTTTAGTGTTTGGTAGTAACTTCAGATTAGATATGTGATTCTAGCACTGGCTGGAGCTATATAAATGACAGGCTTGAATTGTCCCTTTGTTTCTTAAACTTTAGGTTTTCTTCTAACAAACAGAAAAAAATGTAATCTTCCTTGCTGACATGTTAAGATATACTGGCTAATTAAATCTATTAATATTAATCTATTAATATTAGCATTTTAATGGTTTCAGTAGCAATATACCACCACCAGCTCAGGCCATTCTATGATCATATTAAAAGATACTGCTTTACCTGTGAAATGGAAACTACCAATGATTTTAAATCTTAATCTCTCTAGTATGGTTCCTTCACAAGAAAACTAGGACATCTGAAAGCCTAGGGAAAAGTGGCAAGTAGGAACATTAATACAGAAGGAGAAATAGCTGAGTTTCGCTCCTGTAGGTTTTAGAGATCTGGCTTATGTTCTCTGAGGGATCCAGGATGCCACTGTGTCAAAACCTACTATCTGGGTGTGGTGGAATTTTCCTTACTGAGGTGTCTATCTGCAACATGAGTTTAATGTTTCTGCACATAACTGGAATAAGCAAGCAGTGAATGGACTTCAGTAGATCAGCCTGACTAGAGAGGCACATATTCTGAACTAAAGCAGCAGAATCTGACCTCCAAATGGCATGCTACTGGGCAAGATGTAAAGGGATAACTACAACTAAGGAAATATTTGTGAACTTACTGTTGCTTTTAAGTTATAAAATGGAAAGCATATCTTGCAACAGGTCAAAAAACGTGGTGATGTGAGTATGTTTGCAGTACACTCTGAGCATCAAAGCTTTAAGGGGCATTTCTGGCATTCAGAATAGTTCCTCTGGTTGTTTTTCCAGCTGGAAAGAGGTGATAAGCCTTTTAGTGGAGACTTGTTTCTGGGCTGATACATGTTCCCTTCAGCTGTTTGCTTTCCCTTGATGAGTGATCTGATGCAAAAGACGATAGCAAGATGATACTTATGCCATGTGGTCTAGAAGCCAAACAGGAAAGCCCTTCCAAGGCTGGTGGATTTAAGTATGGTGCAGATAATTGATATGTCAAAGCTCTAACGGCCTCTATTTTCCAGACTTCACTATAAAGAAGAATAAAATGCAGCACAGAAAAAATACTATGGTCCATCCTTCTTGGGAAGCTGGAAATTAGAGCCCAAATCCTTTAATCTCTATTGTGGCTAAAGGAGATGCATACAACAGGTAATCAGAATGGAGTTGGAACTAACAGATTCAGTTCCTGGAAAAACCCATGTAGTAAGTAAATATGGCTAAATGGTGCTTCCACCAAAAATTTTTGCTAGAAATCATACATATGTGATAAAAGGAGAAGTGAGAGGGATGGTGCAGAATACAGCTGCCTGTTTTCATTGAACTCTGAATAGGGTAATTTCTGTATCATTTTGGTGCTCCTCTGCCTTGTACTAATGTAATTCCCAAATTTCTGGGGAAACTTCAAGTAAGATACACCGGAGACTCTGGGCTTTATTATTGGTTACATTCTGGAAATGCAGAGTCATCTTTATCAGGTCCTTCCTTGTCATCTAAAAAATGTGCAGTGAATTACAACAAAGGGATTTACCTTTTTAAAACTGTAAAATCATGCAAGTAACTCAGGCTATAAGTAATGAGGTCTGTGACTACTTAGCCTTGTAGTTTAACTGAATAAGTGTAGTACAATGGACAGGACCATGATCACAGAAAAGTAAAATTTCTCAGCAAGCGGCAATATTTTAGATTAACTCAGGGCAGAAGAGAAAAGGCAGCCTGTGCTACTCTCTACAGGAAACTTAGCAGAGAGAACTTAATGTTCTTTCTTGTCAGAGGCTGCAAATAAAAGTTAACTGCAACAGACCACTGATTTATGTACATTAAACCCTCGCTGCACTGTGCACGGAGCTATTAAAAAGACAAAACACCAAGTTAGGAACAAGTAAAAACTCTTTCTTTCCACTCATCTGAACAGCAAGTATTTTGACACCTTTAGAAGGAAAGCTGTAAATTTAGGTATAAGAAAAGGAGGTCATGCAGATAGGTGGGGGCCAGGCCCAGGAAAGCAGCAGCCACACATTCTGTCAGGGCTGTCTTCTGGGAGAGGATCTGGAAATCCTGTGGGAGAACGATGTCATGTTTTTGTCTGTTAGTAAAGGCCAAAATGCAAACTGTCACACTTGACGTGAGACATCACCCGGAGCTGACCAGCATGGTGCGATGGAACAGCACTTTTCCGGAATACCTCACCCATGACAAAGGGAAACTTGGCTTTGAATTAAGACCTGCAGCTGGACCACCCTTGGACTCTGTTCCCTGCCTCGCCTCTGGGCATCTCGCTTCCCAGCTCCCGGCAGTGCCTGCTGCACGCTGCCGCTTTAAGGCAGGCAGGCAGTGCCAGGCGGAGGTCCTCTCCAGGGCTGGAGCACCAGGCGCAGGCAGCAATCCTCTGCTCCGCAGGGCTCAGCCACTTGCTGCTCTCTACTTAATAACATTTGGCTGCTTATGAGACATCTGACCGGCGAGCTAAAGGCT
>NW_009707194.1:0-21849 GCF_000703405.1 Apaloderma vittatum | reverse complement strand
GCGGAGTTCCCCCGGGCCGGGGCAGCAGCTGCCACCATGGCAGCAGCAACGGGCTCGGCTGCGGTGAAAACTGCCAAGTCCGGCAAGAAGTATCGAACAGCGAAGCGACACGCCGGCATCTACACCTACCAGGAGCCACCCCACAGGTAAGAGACCCTCCTCCCTCCTGAAGTGCAGGTCTGCCTTATCTAGCATAGAAGTATGGGACCTTGTCTTTTCAGTGGGACACAGTGTGGTAACATGGAACGGAGCATGAGAAAAAGCACTCTTCTCTCTGGAATTAGATGTATTTAAAACCTTTTGTTGGTTTTTTTTTCTTTTTTTTTTTTTTCACCAAACTCATGTTTTGTACCACAGCATGAACACTGTACATAAAACAGTGTAACTCCATTATTGTAGTTCAGGGTATAGCAGGATAGGAAATTATACATTTCCCTTGAATGCTCCCCATGACTGAGGGGTCAGGACTGTAGACTGATGGATCAGTGGTCTGACAAAATGTGTCCTCTGAATGTTTTTACAAGGTATGGTTTAGGTTATGATTTATTTCTAAGTGATTTAAAGGTGTTGCTTTTTCAGCAAAACTGCAGGGAACTTTCCCAACAAGTACGTGGCAGTACAATTAGAAACCTTCCTAGTGGTTGTTGCAGTATTTCAGATCTCTTCATTCAGGGGGAAACAGTCACCACAGATTTTTTACACATAAACCTCTGCAAGACTGAATATTGCAGCTGTTTCATACACGTACGCTGTTTCAAACATGGAACTGTGGGAGCTGTAGCTTAGCAAATGTCGTCACAGCATCAGAAAAGATGATTTAATAATCATCCACAGAAATTTGTATCAAAGCACATGGGGTTTTTTTTACAGGGACAAATAATTTTTAGTGTGCAGTCCTACTTTCCCATCCCTCGCAGCAGGGGACAGCACAAAGGGTGACAACAATCTAAGCATCTGTTCTCCCCATTCTAACAAGAAAATATTTTATCATTATTACAATCAAAATAAAAGGCCAACACCGTGTGGCAAATAAATGAATGTTAAGTGCTCTTGCTGGAAATGTTTAGACAGCACTTTGTTCCAGAAAAATATACAGAGTGCCTTCCTAGCATCATGTACAAACTGTATGGCTGGAAATGCTCAGGGAGGAAAGACTGGGATTCGTGGTTGGGAGTGGGAATAATTTATGACTGAGCAGCAAGCGGTGGGGAGAAGAACATCCTGGAGATGGGGAAATCATCCAAATTATTCATCAACTTTAAAACAATAAGGTCATGTGAGTTTCCTAGCTTACTGACGTTATAGTGCTCTAATAAGTTGGATCCTCTGAAAACCAAGAGTTTGCTGAGGATCTGAATGGGAATAACTTGTCTTGTTTTCCCTCTCGTCGGGTGTGTCCTGGGCTGCCAGCAACTCGGACGACGATATCAGTGAAGAAAAGGCTGAGAGCCATGACCCAGAGCAGATCTTTCAGAACATCCAATACCAGAAGGAGATTATGTCCAACATCCGCTGCCGGCCGTGGCCGATGAGGCGAAAGCTGAGGGCACTCAGGTAGAGGTGTTTGCACAAAGGCTTTTCAGGCTCACTGACTGTGACAGTGCTTCCAGCCTCTCAGGAGCTTTTCAGCGTGAACTGGAAGGGATTGTGCACAGAAATGATTAAGAGCTGCTAGGAGAGCATGCCGTGAGGATGCTCTGACAGGACATGAGAGCTGGCTGAAGGCAGCAGCCTCGGGGCAGAACGTCTGCAGGTGAAGCTGCCCCTGTGCGTGCCTGTGCCTCTCTTGGTCACTGTACTGAAAAGAGAGCAAGAAATCACGTTTTGGCTATTAACCATTAACCAGTGTGTCAACTACTCAGTGGTCTATGGAAAGGCTGTTGGTAATGCTCACTAATACGTTTTTAAGCTGAATTGTTGCACTCTGTCCCAAAGAGGAGAAAACAACTTGCCATTTTCAAGGTAATTGGACACAATGATTGCACAGTATGAGAACAGAAGCTGGTCATAATCTTCAGGTAATAAATTGTAAATGGTAGTAAATTCTGGACACTTGTAAAGTTTTAAAGGTATGTTCAGTGTAGTAATAACATTTCATGTCTTACCATTGTGATTTTTATATTAATAATTCCAAATTTCCAATGAAAGTGAGTGCCTAACTCTTTGGGCCACCCATCACAGCGCAATCTGTTTGGGGCTTGCTCTAGTTTTCTTTTCTGGCACCTTTCTCTTAAAACCTTGTATGATACTAGGATGGCATTTCAGTCATAGGGAATCCCTACCAGCAGCAGAGCCCCTGTGTAATCTCAGAAGCAGAGAGATTTTCTTCTTTTAGGCAGAGTCTGTGACTTGCCTACCTGCTCCTGTTGATGAGATTTTGGTGGTCCCCATCCACTTTCTGCTGACACAAAAGACTGTGTAGGACCAGATGAATATGCATCTGTTTGCATCTTACAAGAGCTGCGAGGTATTTGCAGAAGAGGTGTTGGTATCAATGTGAGATTAACCAGACGGTAAAGGGTATCTTTTTATTTTGCCCATTTGGGTTGCGCTATTTTATACTTAAAGACTTTCAATTAAAAGGACAGAGAAAAACATTAGAGGAACAGAAAGCTCTCCCTGCAGTCTAAGTTTTCAATGCTGAGTTTTCTCAGACAAAATTCTCAGTGGTTTTAAAGTATCAGTAAAAACCTCAATAGGAGAAGAAAAAAGCTTTGCCTGGATAAGGATTTTTATGGCGAGACAGTTCATGACTCTATTTCAGGCCATTTGACAATTTTGCTAGTTCTACTTTTGCAGAATAAAGGGATTAATGTAAAATGAACTTCAACCTTCTCATGCAGACAGGCAAAGGAGATTGTGCTGAAGTATGAAGGGAGGCTCACTAGAACACGAGGTTACCAAGCTGCAGGTGCAGAGGTATGGCTGCTTTTTCTTAAATTACAGCTCTTTCCTATATGAAAAAATCATTTGCAGTTTTCATTTACAGAAGTGTCTGTTTGCTATGTAGTCCTTATCTCCAGCTTAGAAGCTCTGTAGAGGGAGGAAAAACAATTGAAATCTTTTTGCTTTTCCTCCCCCGCCCCGTTGTTAATTTAGTAATTACATTTTTTTCAGACTAATTTGATCTGTTGAGGGATGAATGGCCTTCTATTAACACAGTATAAGCTTCCTTCTGAAATAATCTACAAATATTGATGCCTGCTAGAGGGGGTGATGGGAATGAGATACCAACAACACAATGTCAGTATTCTCTGAAGAGCTATTTCACCAGACTCTGGGGCCACAGTTCAATAGTTTAGTATGAAAAATGTGTCTATCTCTTAGTTTCGAAGGCAATCCTAAAATAGCTTATAGTAAATACAATGTTAAAGAAGGTTTTTGCTTGCATAATATTCAAATAATTTGAATCTAATCATAGCAAATCTACTTACACCACTGAAAACAGACCCTGCTCCTAATTTCTGGAGATCGATAGCATGTAGGAAGTTGTCCCTAATACGCAACCAACAGAGAAGAGATCTTCGGTCATCTAAGCAGCCAAGAATGTTTTTGTCACTTAATGAGCAGACTTTTAATGTGTCACTTATCTTAATTCTGAGAGGCAGAGTTGTGGCAGTAAAATAGAACACCAGGCATTTTTTTTCACATGAACAAGCAAAAGGCTTCATATATATCTGTTGTTCTGTTATGTCAGCCCATAGCAAAGATTAAAAGTACTACTTTTTAATTTATTCTGCCTTTGTGTGTGTGGCAAATGCAGTGGAAGTAAAAAAAATGCTGTTAAATAAAATACCAGGTTTAGTCTTTGACTTGAGTGGAACTAGGATGTTACCTAGAAAGAGAACTGCTAATGGTCTGCAATACATGTCAGTAAATCAGAGATTGGACTCATTACTTGTTTATATTCCCCTTGCTAGAAAAAAAAAAAAGGAAGCTTTCATCTTAGAGTTCACAATGAATAAAAGTTTGTATCTAATCTAATTACTTCTGTTTGTGTGTATTTGAAGATACTCAGCATGGGGATATAACTCTGCAGTTAATTAGCACCAATCTTTATGTGTAGGGGAATTGTATTCTTTTCTCCTAGCACAAATTAAGGAAGACAGTCTTTACATTAGGGCTAAATTCAGCAAATGCAAGAGAATGAACTGCATTTTTTTTCATTGGAAAGGCTTTATTTTAATGTATTTTCTCAGAAAATCGTACGGTGATCAAGAAGACAAAAATTGTAGCACAGCAAAACAAGCACTCCATCATCAAAATTAATAACTCAATGGTTGCACACGTGCTAAGAACATAATTTGGCTGTAAAATGTGTATGTTTTAAAATAAGTTTTAAATTTGGCAAAATACACACGGTTCGTAATTGGACTGTCCACTCATATTATTCTTTACATAAATCGTGGTCAAAAGATCTTTTACTGTTTTGACACTGATTTTTTCTTTTCAGTTCAATTATTTAATGTTTTCTTTGTATATTTTTTCTATTTGCAATTAATGCCTGATGTCCGTACTCTGTATTCTAGGAATATAAATTATTTGCTCAGGTATGCAGTAGTCAGGAAAAGAGATAAGAGCTATTTTACTATAATTCTACCAAATACTACTCCCACACGGAGTGTGTAAATCTGCAGTACAACTGGTACAAGCTACCTGATTTCTTTCTCAGCTTTGTGAATCCTGCTTTCAAATGAAAGTAGCAATCCCTGCAATTCTCACGCAATTCATGGCATCTATAATTTCTTTATTTAATTAAAATGCTTTCCATTCATGCAATAAAATACCCATACTACCATAAAAATTAATTAACTTTGTCCAAAAAGATTGATGATATATTCAGTAATTAAAATGTTAGTTATTCCTGTTTTGGTTTACAAGATTAGATTACATGGTATAATATTAACACTGCTGCTGCCTAAAATATAGTGGGGTTTTATCAATATCTAGCTGTACTAAAAATACTGTATAATGTATGATATACAATCATTTGACTGTTGATGTAAAGTTATAGCTTTAATTCAACAAATGGGAAAACGCACTCAATTTTGCATATGCAGATTTTGTTTCTTCTCCCACATGCATGTGCACATCCCACTGTGTGCAGGAAGAAGCTTTTCCTTTGACAGTGTGAAAAAACAGATGTTGAATAAAGACTCTACAAAATACAGCGACAGGTTTTCTGCAGGTGTCAGCTGTAATACACAGAGCTGAGAATACATTAGTTGAATTTGCTGCTGCTGAACAAAAATGCTTATTTGTCTTCTAAGAGAGGAGAGGGTGACAGGGAATGGTACACGTTGGCTTCCTTCTAGTGGTTCCTCAAGGTCCTTATGTGTAAAAAATGTAGCTTGGTGGCTCCTGACCGTGCCCTCAGAAGTGTATAAAGGGAGTTCTGTCTCATCTTTGCTGCTAAGCAGAGTCAAGGACACCTGTGCCCCCTACGTTTTGTGTGATTCTAAAACCCACCAGGATTGCTTTAGCTCACCCTGCCCATTCACATGCTCCAAGATCTTAGTAATTAATGTTTGTAATGTTTCTGGTGATTCAAAATGGAAGAGACATGAGCAGAAATACTATGTTGTTTGGAGTTTTTTACATTCAGAAGTGTCATGTTTCCCGTTTCTCTGCTTTTTTGTCTCAGCTTTGGAGGAAGTTTATTCGGCTTGCATATAATTTTGTGGTAATCTTTATTCCTTGGGAAATGAGAATAAAGAAAATCGAGAGTAAGTATAAAGATTTAATGGTATTGAATAATAAATCCCTGTTCGGTCCCCATGTGTTGCCTGATCTAGTTGAGAGACGTCCCTGCCTGTAATATGGAGGTTGGATTAAAATGATCTCTAAGGTCCCTTCCAGCCTAGGCCATTCTATGATTCTATGAAATAATATTTGTCAAAGAGTTAAATGCAAACTTTCAGCACCGATTTTTTCATTTGAAACTTTGCTTTTTCCTCTTTTCCCTCGCGCCTTAGACACTGCACAGGTCTCATTTAAGGTCTTAGTTGTGGGTAACCTTTTTAAAAGTCAGACTTGTCCCACTGTGATTCTGAAAATGCAGCAAGACTTGGTCAGAGTTTATCCCATTCCATGGGGCAGCATCCTGGGGCCAACATCCCCAGACCTGCCTAGGGCTAAGCATGGCAGTAGCCTGTGTCACCAGCCCTGGTGACTTTAAACTGAATTAAAGCAGCCCTTAAGATGGCATCAGCAGCCAGGTCATACGTCTGTGCTTCAGTGGTAAAGGAAAATGGGTGCATGATGTCACCCAGCTTAGCAGCTTCTGCTGTAAATCCTGCTGGTAACCATGAGAAGTCCCCAACAGAGTTTGTGTTGAAATTACATTTTCCTCAATGACATGTTAAGATTTTTTGCTGCTTTGTTCTTTACCCTGCATAAAAAAAGGTTTTTCTTTTGCTTTGTTATTCAAATAATACCTCATGTATAAATGATATGAGCTTTTATAGACTGTGTAGCTCAGATAACTATTTTTTGTGGTTTAAGGTCATTTTGGGTCTGGAGTTGCCTCTTACTTCATCTTCTTGAGATGGTTATTTGGGATCAATATTGTACTCACCATAATGACAGGAGCATTTGTAGTCTTACCAGAGGTAAGAATGCGTTGTTAATATTTACAAAAAAGTGCTTATTGTTGCACTTTCTTTCCGGAATTAAACAAATGCCACACTTAAGGACATACATCGGCTTTAAATGTACTATTTAAAATGAATGATTTGAAGTAAGTTTCCCTATTAAGAGGGCTTTTTTTCTGCCCAAGGATAAGAGATTTTTGCTATTAGTGTTAGACGTGGTATTCTGTCAACATGGTACTAATGCTTTTATAGAATACGTTTGTATCAGATTACTAAAATGGAAAACCAAATCCTAAAAGCTGTAGCTGGTGTTTATACACTGAAGTCCTGTTACTGTTGTTTACAAGCAGAAAAACACAACATCCCTCTCCAAATCTGTCAATTAGAAATAATTTTCTGGAAGATCAGAACACACAACTTCGTTTAGTTCTTGCATGCAAGTAAGGCTGTTTAATGTGAAGATATTCATAAATATTATTTAGCCTCACCTAACCTGTGCTTTAATAACACTATCAGAAAACATGAGAATATCAGATTTTTCTTCTCATTGGCTGAACTAAAAAAACAGTACCTCCAAAACAAAAAAGTGAACGGCGAGATAAAAAGGCATTTGCCTTCATGAGCAAAAATACTTTTTTTAAAAGAAAAGTAAATTTAAGCTTGAAACACCATTTTGAGATCAAACACTGGCATTTTTAACTTAAAAAATGCTTAAATTAATACAAACATAACTTTTAAAGCTATCTCTCTTTTCATTTCTCAGTGATTTGGAAGATGCCAATAGAGCATCAGATTTCCTCATAGGTAGGCCACTCACAGCAAAACCTCCATCTGATTTAGTGAAAAACGAATGCAGGTTTTCACACGGGGTTTCTAGTTTAGGACCGACCCAAGACTTTCTATTCCGACAGAACCATTTGTGTGGGCAGCTCTCAGTGGCTTCCGCTGCACAGCCCTGGGTCAGGCGGGCTCGCACGTCTTCTGAGACCTTCTCTCTCTTTCCCAGCTACTGGTGGGAGCACCGTTCGGCAGCACAGTCAGCAAGACCATCCCCAAGGAGCATATCGCATCTGCTCAAGACCTGGACACCATCTGGTCACTGGGGGCAAGACTAAACCTACTCTTTATTGCTTTGCTTGTCGTTGCTCTGTTGTAATCATTACTTGCTCTTCTTACTTACGAGCTCTGGTCTTTGCAGGGTTACCTCCAGTACTCGGTTTTGTTTTATGGCTACTACGGTCGTGACAGGAAGATTGGGAAAGCTGGATATCGGCTGCCTCTTGCCTACTTCCTCGTTGGAATGGCAGTGTTTGCTTATAGCTTCATCATTCTCTTAAAAAAGTAAGACTTCTCATTTATTGCTCTTCTTAGGTTATATGTTCAGGCAATAGTTAATGGTCTATTTATCCCACTTCCTCTGTATTTATTCTGCACAGTTCCGTTAATCTGTTCAAGTCTGCTAATATCAGGGAGGCAGACTGAGGTAAATTCTAGCTAGTTCTTGCTTAATTAATTCACACTTTCTTCAGTTTCCCAGTCTATAAAAGGAGGGCAGTACAGAAGACGATCTGTGTGCTTTGTGCTTCTATAGCGTAAGATCTGTTCATTAACCTCCTTTCTGGTTTCCTCTTTCCCACTAAAAATACTGCTATGAGAAAAAATGTATTTTAAGTGCAATTCTTTCAGCATTATCATTCTCATCTATTGAAATACAAATATAAAAATTCCATCCTAGATGTAATACCATCCATGTTGTTTCAGCCGCTATGTGGCTTTCCTGAGCATACGCTTAATTTCTTTGCTGTTGAAGGGCCAAGAGTAGGAGTTCCTTAGTGGAGAGAGCAAGACTCGGTGCTGACCATAAATCCAGGACTGTGCAATGCTTGGAGAGGGGCAAGGTCACTCTATCCTCTCCTGATTTCCTTTCCTTTCCCTTCTGGATACCTATTTATCCAACAGTGCAGTCCAGAGACATTTTTAGCACTGCCTGTAATAATTCCCAGTTTTGAAGCTCAACCTTTGTGTTTCATTTATTTTTATTCTACCTGCTGGTTTTTGCTAAGGGTCACTGATATGTTTGGCACTAATCAACACATTTGCAGTTTCTGGATATAATTAGTTCTTCTTCTGACTTAGCTCACTGATTCTGCTTAGGTGCTTACTGTTCCCCTTCTAACATTGTCCTTTTGGATGCCCTTTCTGTCATAAGCCATTAATCTTCATTTCATTTCTCACACGTTGCAATATTTTGCCCCCTTGCCTATCTGAGATGTGTAGGTGGAGTTTTCTTGCTTTTTTCCAAGGTCTGTAAAATGGCACTGGGTTGTTGTTTGTCAATAACATATATTTTGAGGTGAAAACAATACAGAAAACAAACAGATCTTGTGCATGATCACTAGTGTTGCCAAATTAGCTTTGTATTCACAATAACAGACAAATTTAAATTTTACAATCTCCAAGTAGAATCCAGCTGGAAGATACTGTTATTAAGATGTTTAACTTCACAGCTCTAGTGAGATTTATTCGTCAGTTATAAAGAATGTAAATATCAAAATGCCCTTCCACCGTGAATCACTTCTGCACTAGAATAAAAGTGAAGTTCATGCTCTGGACCTCACCCTGGTTTATTTTCTTCAGAAAGCTGCCAACCCCACCACTAATTGCTGCTAACTTTTGGTAGTTCTAAAGATGTAGACAGCTGAAAACTATGAACCCAGGCAGTGATTTCCTTCACACTCATCTTCACGCATTAACAACAGTTGAACATTTGTTATTTTTTTCTACAGAATGGCAAAGAACTCAAGAATGAGTTTAGCAAGCGCCTCCGATGAAAATTACACTTTCTGTTGGAGGCTGTTCTGTGCTTGGGACTATTTAATAGGAAACCCCGAGGCTGCAGAGAGCAAAGCTGCCGCCATAGTTAATAGCATCAGGGTAAGTAACTGACCTTCAGATTATGCAGAGCTGATTTGTTGTTAACCTGTAAAGTATATAAGTTTTTCCTCTCATTCCCTTGCACTTCTTATTGTTTTGGTATTTCTTGAGAGATTTGTTTGCCTAGGGGAGGGATGATATCGCAGTCACATCATACTCGCTGAAACTGTTATTCTGCCTCAGCAAGGCCATTATGTTGTTCTTTGGCAAAGTTTTATGTAATGCCACCGCATGTGTGACAAGGAGTTAGACCATTAGAAACATTTGCCTGGCATGCAACTTCATTAAGTAATAAAATCAAATTCATGTTAACAATGTGAAAATACTAATTTATTTTATATCTTTATAACAAATGATCCAGAGACATCTTACAGCTCTCTCAACATTAGAAAATTGCTTTAAATACGGATGTTTTCCATTTAGAATTAAAGAACAGATGTGGTTTTCATCAAAAGTAATTTATTTCCCAAATTTGGTATATTCTCATTAAGACATTGAACAAAATTACTTCAAACTATTAAAGGACAATTCATAAGCTATGGTATTTATTTATTGCAGTGACTGAGGATAACTTTTTACAGTTCTGTATTATATTACTGACACATGGATTCCACAGGCACGTTTTGCCTGGTAGTATAAAGCTCTGGTTGTACCTCGTTGAACTTGCATGACTGAAAGTGCACATGTACTTGATTACTGTGTATTTCTCAGAAATTTCCTTGACTATTTAAGTTCACTTAGCACTCCTAAAAAGGTATGCAGGACAGACAGGTGTTTATCTACTTGCAGTTTCAGGATGCCAAGTTTTTTATTAGTATACCTGATACCGTCTGTGAAAGATATGTGCTTTATTTTTGCTGAATGCTATTCAAATGATAATGCTGTGTTTCTTTCAAGGAAGCTATATTGGAAGAACAGGAAAAGAAGAAAAGCAAAAACTTGTATGTATATAAGATAATAGATACTTTTCAAAGCACTGTTTCAATGCAGATAGCAGTGCTAATCTGCTTGTCTAATACCTCTAAAAACCATGTTAGAAAAGACCCCTCGTGTCATAAGACAATCTACTGTACTGGCTGTGTCTTTTTTTTAATTATTTTTCCAGGGCAGTGACTATAAGCTTAAGAATTATTGCAAACATCCTCGTGCTTCTCTCACTTGCTGGAAGTATTTACATCATCTACTTTGTCGTGGATCGATCCCAAAGGTTAGAGCGCACCAAAAAGGAATTGACTCTTTGGGAAAAAAATGAGGTACGCTGTCTTTATTGTGCCCCTGTGTTAGAAGCAGGATTATTTTCTCAGGGCTCTCTGTAGCAAAAGTTTGCACTGAGGTGTAAATCACAAGAGATGAGCCAGAAAAAATGAAGAATAAGTGGCTGGAGCAGCCGTTACCTGGACCTATTTTCGCCCACTTACTCCCTCTGCTCCGCATCAAGGTGCGTCGGGAAGAGCATGTTGCAGGTCCTCACTTCACAGAGACTGCAGTTCTATCTGGCCCCTGTTTTGTGAAGGCAAAGCATAAACTTTCCTGTCGCTTACAAATCTACTTTTGTGCCCGTGATTGAGCTGAGCGAACCCTGGGCCAAGAGTCTAGAAAGGAATCAGCTCTGACAACAGCTAAGGATGTCAGCTGGGGGATACTGAATGTTTTTTGAATATTTCCATCCAGAGGAGTGAGTGGCTACCGGAGAGCAGGAGGTGAATAGGTATGGAGAAGTTACTCATCCATTTCAGAGGAAGATGATAGCTTCTGTTTCCCACATTTTATGTTTTTATTTTAATTAATAAAGTAGTAATTTCAAAGCTACAATGCCTGGAGAAAAGATTCCTGAGAGGTATTCCAGATCTGTAATTTTGGGGCAAAACTACTGTTATTACTAATGTCAATAATAGCTATTTAAGCATCTTCTCCAAGAAGAGCAACCACCAGAATGTGAGCATCAGCAGTATTTCAATCAGCACTCAAGATACCACAGAAGATCTACATAATAAGCTACGAAAATGCTGTCTTTCTGTTCTGTAGGTAAGCGTAGTGGTGTCACTGATTACAATGATTGCACCCTCTGCTTTTGAACTTGTGGCAGCTCTGGAGATGTACCACCCAAGGACCACTCTTCGCTTCCAGCTTGCCAGGTATAGGCACTACGTAGTGTAGAAAATATGTCGGAAGAAAGGGAGGAGGAAGAAAGATGTGTTCTCATCACATTTTAGTCCAGCCAAAATGGAGAACGTATGAAAAGCTGATGGAATAACAACGCTGATAACCCATATCTTATTCTTGTTGTTTTCAGGGTCCTTGTTTTATACCTGGGAAACCTGTACAGTTTAATCATTGCTCTCCTGGATAAGGTGGACAGTATGAGTGTCACTGTAAGTTTAACTTGATGTTTTCTGATGTGTAAAGCTAGTAGACTTTATAGATAGAATTTCTTTTATTGTGATAATATATTAAATCAAATGAAATTTTTTTTTGAAATTGATTAAAACATATTACATTTTGATAAGATTGTAAAGTTTAGTTTTTATTGTTCATGTACAACTACTCGTAGTTTTTTAGGATCAGTTTGATTGCTCATGTAACACAATAAATAGATTTCTGTGCATTGCTTAACTATTTGAAAAAAAAAATCACTTCAGGCCAAATATTTCTAGTTACCTAAAATCAATTTTCATTATTGTCCTTACAAGTGCCATCTGACTCCATACATGGACAGTAACTTAAGAGTCACCTAACTGCTGCATGAAGAAATGCCTCTAGTTGTGTATGTTGTAAAAGGTACAGAAATCTGCATATATGTACAATTGAAAAAGTAGCTTTCAGGACACTTATTATTTCAGGACTCTGACGTTAACAACAATGCAAGTAATTCTACCACCTTCTTAGCAACCAAAACTCTTTCTAAAGATGATAATTTATCTACAACTATTCCTGATGTACAAATTAAGAGAAACAGCATTGTCACATTAGAAGAGAGTCGCACTCAAGGCTTGACGATCTCTGACCCGCTGGTTAACGAAACAGCTTCCCTTAACACCCAGAACCCACAGGATCAATGCTGGGAGACATATGTTGGTCAAGTACGTAATTGTTTTACTATATCATCAACTTATTCCTAATCCATAGCTGACAAAAAATTAGAATCATGTTGGGCTGTGTTCAATTACAGAGGTATTTTTTTAATAAATTCTAGAATTTAGCTAAGGATTGGATAGGAGGAGTAAAGGCTACAGAAAGTGATATGGCCACAGATACAAGCTTTGGTTTTTGTTCAGTGTTTACAACATGTTTAGTGTTGTACAAGTGTTCTTTTGCCAGGATTCAGTCTGTCTTCAGCTCTGCACAGGCAGATATCTAGAGATGTGTGACACAGATCCTATTATAATAAGATACATCCTATTAAACTCATACAGAAAAACACGACTATAAAAATGTATGAGCGGTAACATGCAGCCTGTGCAGATTCAGATTGCTTCCTGCAGAGATGGAGATGCAGACCCAAGACAAGCATGAGATTGTGCTTTTACTCATCAGTACAGTATCTCTGAAGTCTCTATTCATTCCACCGAATCAAGTGTTTTTCACTTCTTCGGAGACAAAGAGGACGCCAACAAAAGGTTTCACAATGCTGTTAGTTTGTAAGAAGTGAGCAATATTAAAGGTCTTGTTTGATCATCTGGAGCGCAAGATCCCTCATAGGTTTATTTGCCTGACTTCTAGTCTTATATGCTCCTCTCCCTACTGCACAGTCATCAGCAAATTTTTCAGTTGGTGTTCATGGGATTTCTCTGTTTTTTCCCCAGCATGGGCTAGAGATATTCGTAACTGAGTATTTTCTATTTAATTGTACGTTTCTAAAGCTCAATTAAACACAGGATAACTGCATTCATTTGTAAGCACTAAACAAGTGGCTTGATGATCCTACTGCCATTGAGTTTTGGTTTTGTAGGAAAAATAAGCATTTCACATCGTGAAGTACTTAGCAAATATTACAACAGCCAGTATAAGAAAGGATTGGGTACAATATAAAAAACAACCCATTTCGGTTTATCTAGATAAATTTTCAGAATGGTCAGAAGGGTTTTATTACTGCAAGCAATAATGGGACACTGGAAGCTTGATCATATTTGTTCTTGCTAGAACAAAGACAAGTAAGGGAAAAGTCAAGCAGGAAAAGCTTAAAAGGAAATAATTTCTATATTCAAATTGTATTTTATTAGGATGCAAAGTTTGAGCCAAAATACAAGTACAAATACAAAAGAGCCATATGCAGTCCATTTGTTCCAGAATGACTCACTATGTGTGAACAATATGTATTTCAGGAGATGCTAAAGCTCTCAATTATCGACATGATTTTCACAGTCGCAAGCATCCTGCTAATTGATTTTTTCCGTGGACTGTGTGTCCGGTATTTAAGTGATTGCTGGTGCTGGGATCTAGAAAGCAAGTTTGTAAGTACAGTCTTTATTTTATCAAACTAAGTTGCTGAAGATGTAGTACTGTAAATCTTTAAAGCCTTTCAACAATAAATAATTTCTTGGTAGCACACAGCTATAAAGGCCCAGCTCACACCAAGTTTAAATTGTAAAGGAGTAAAGGCTTAAATGGGAAGTTTTTCTCAAGCTTACTCCCATAGCTATGATACAAAAAAAATTCATCTTTCCCAAAAATGGAGCAGTGCCAGAGTCAAAGATGAGACACAGGGCACGGAGTTGTTCCCCACAATGTAGTGGTCCAAGAAACAATAACCAAAAGCATGTAGCCCTTTAAGAAAACTACAGCGAGTAACATTTGGTTAGGAAGAAACTGTCGGTGTGAAAGGCTGTTCTTTGTCCCTAACTAAAGTGAAGGAGAGGAATTAGATTGTTTAATCCCTCGCTGCAGGGTCAGTTTTACTGCGTTTCCACTGCCTGCCAAAAGCCAGCATTTGATCTGGATGTTTCAGGCTATGTGCTGTTTGCAAACTGCTTCAGTCAAATGCTTCTGATAAATGTTCTAAAAAAAACAAAAAAAAAGATTAATACAACGTATTTATCCTGCACCGTGTTTCTTGTAGCCAGAATATGGAGAATTCAAAATTGCTGAGAATGTATTACATTTGGTCTACAACCAAGGAATGATATGGTATGTAGTACATAAGCAATTTTTCTTGTCCATTGTTGGCTGATCACTAAGTCAATCTGATGATTTCCAGTGAAACCTACTCAAGTGGGATATTGCTAATGCAGTCTTTTATACTTCATTATAAGAAGACACTGTCTGTTGATAGTGAGCTGTTGTTTACCTGTTATTTTTTCATACGTTCTTTAGCTATTAAAATGGCTTTTGCCAATGCTGAACACTGACATGATATTATTTTTCCAGGATGGGAGCTTTCTTTTCACCTTGCTTACCAGCATTCAATGTTCTCAAGTTAATTGGACTCATGTACCTGAGGAGCTGGGCTGTGTTAACGTGTAATGTACCACATCAGCAGGTTTTCAGAGCATCTCGGTTAGTCAAAATAAGAACAAAAGATAAAGAATAAATCAAAGGCAGACAATGGGAATGTCTTCTGTGCATAGGAACAAAATGACAGGAGATTTTAGCTCTGAAAGCTGACATACTTGACAGCAATACTGATAGAAAAGGTTTGCGAAAAAGAGAAAACCAACAACATAGTTACTGAGAAACTGGAGGGTTTGTAAAGCCGAGTTAGTCAAAGATACACAAGGACCAAAAAATCTGTCAGGGAATATTCCTAGGCCAGTATATGTGGCCTAACATAAATGCTTTATTTCCACAGAAATCTGATTGAGCACAATAACCTGCATGCATTAACTGCTGCAAGTCCTATTTCTTAATGTTTCTTTCTTTGAAAGCTATGAAGTATCTGCTTTTGTCTATTGCGTCGCACAACAGGTTATCCCATTTTCCTCTATCACTATAAATATCTTAATTATTTGTTCAAAACGGAAATAATTTAGGGCACCTTTAATTCTTAAGAATCAGTTATTTCTAACATGTTTTAAAGGTGAATCAACATCTGCCACTGTTGTTCTTCCCCAACACAACCAGGCAGTAAGGTCAGTGTTTATAGAAGGGTGTTATAAACCATTCTCCGGCTGCAGCAGTGGCATCTGGAAAGCAGCACAAATAGGATTTCGAACATTAGGAGTCTGTTTAAACCAGCTCTGTTCAGACTGTCTAGTGATTTTGATTAGAAGGATTTTGATCTTTCAGAAACGTAGACCTTGAACCTGTTTGGTAGACACAGACTTGCACCTTTTATGTTGCCTCTGTTGTTCTCTCTGATTAATGTAATCTGAAACACATTACACCTCTTGCAGATCCAATAATTTCTACTTGGCCATGTTGCTCTTCATGTTGTTCTTATGCATGTTACCAACAATTTTTGCTATTGCCCGGTATAAGCCATCTTTGAGCTGTGGCCCCTTCAGGTAAGTTATAGTGGACTAATAAAAATTGCAAATACTGTTTTTCACTCTTTCACAATAAATTCATCTGGTTCAATAATACTCAAATTACTGCTTAAAAAAAAAAGTTGATAGATAGGAAAATGGTTTTCTTCTGCCACTATTTTCCAGTTTAAGTGTGATTAGGTGAATATGTCAACGTTCTGAGTGAGGCTCAATATTTTGCTTTATATACGTGGCTCTGTTATTTTATATTTACATCACATAATGTATCACAGAGGAATCTAGCATGCATCACCATCTTGTGTCTCATTTCAAGCACCCTCCAAACCTGGCCAATACTTTTTGGCTTTGGTAAAGTTGTTGAAATAATAAAGAAGTTGCTTTTAATTTTATTTTACTTTTAATTTTATTTTATTTTTCAATGTACTGTTTCAAAGTAATTTTGGGTGAAACTCCTTGTTTATTTAGTGCATCACTGCTTAACAAATTGCTGTACCTAGGATTTCTTATAACTTGTCTTTCCATTCTTTACTTTTTTGCTCTCCTGTAGTGGACAAGAAAAAATATATGATATTGTTTCTGAAACAATTCAAAATGATTTCCCCACATGGTTCAACACAGTGATTACTTATATCAGCAGTCCTGTAGTTGTCCTCCCTGCACTACTACTTTTATTGTAAGTACTTTGGTTTTCACAGGCAGGTTGAACTGATTGTATTAACACTGACTCTGGAGAGTCAACTGTTGATACTGAAGAATTAAACTGTATTATTGTAACATTATTAAGCGTATCTGAAAAAAAAAACCCTCACCTTCTTGAATATATGGTATATGGATCAGACAGGAATAAGAGTATGTTAAAAAGACTATCATCACATGTTCAAAAGGAATTTCTTGTTCTGGGGTACTGTGTTTTAGCAAGTTCAAGTACTGTGTTTTAGCAAGTTCACTACACTGTGCCAAGTTTTGCAGTGCTGCTGATTCCAGGAAGTTCTAAAATCTTTCAAGAGCTCCCCAGAAATTAATTTTCCACTTCCTCATGGTCATTAGTTCAGTTTATGACTGTGAACAGGGCTCAGTCTATCATTTAAAGAAGCTACTCAGTCATCCTGATTTCTGACAAGAAAAATCAATTACGAAGGTCTGCTCTTAAGTGTTAATGTAATATAACTTGCTGCAGACTTTCCAGTGGAAGCCTTTTCTTACTCTAGCTTCTAAATAATGGTTTACAGCTGGAAATTAATATTTGCTTTCAGCTGTTTGAAATCCACTTTGTTCTATGAAGTATCATTTGTCTTGCATATACCTTTGTATCATTTTTTTCCCCGTAAACTACAGACAAGTGCACAGTTTGTCCCACCAGTGGACTTTTCAGGCAAATCAGAAAGACTGAAGCAATACTTCCTATTTGTAACTTTTTCCTGTAAGGTCCTATCCATGTAAATATGAACATATTTACAGATTTAAGTAAATCTATTAATGGCTAAGCACTTACGTAAATGTTTGTTATATGAAGTCTAGCTATAAGACTTTACTTCATCTGAAAGCCAGTGCAATCCATTACGTCAGGCCAGATCTGATGTTGGCTGTGCCAGTGCAAACAAGGTCTTACTGCAGCAGGTCAACAAAGCCACACTGGTATCAGTGTGCAAACTCAGCTCTAATTCTGGTGCCTCTGGTCTGTAACCTTGGACTGGGTAAAAAAAGTTGAGAAAATATTTACTAAAATTTTCATTCTGAGCATGTTCAGAATTTAAACAGCAAAAAGCTGGAAATGCAACCAGGGTTACATGCACAATGGAAAGACCTGCAAAAAACACAACTCGTACTGCTGTTAAATCTGTTTTCAGTGTCGTTTCTTTTTCATGTATGTTTGCTTAAAAAAGGCTGTGATCCATTATCATGGTATAAAGGAAATGCTACAAAGCAGCAACTGAACCTGTATATCATTTTGATGACCTGTAAACCCTCAAAGAGAAAGCTGTCAAGAATGTTTGAAGTGACTCATAATACACCTCTTTCACTTCTAGCATGCTAATCTATTACCTACAAAGTATTGCTAGATCCTTAAAATTCACCAACAATCAACTGAGAATGAAGATCCAAACAGTAAGTAGAGCACAAAGTATTTTTTACACGTAATTTTGCGAGTTTTCAGTAAATACTAGGTTAATTAAATCTCTACGGTCATTTCCAGTGTTTCACCATGTAAAGCCAATCTCGTATTTTTCATCCTTACATAGCAGTGGATTTACTTTCTAATCCATAATAATTTACCGCTGCTTATTCTTCTGTATGTATTTTAGGAAAGAACCGAGGATAAGAAAAAGGTGGTTCAGATGGCAGTAGGTAAGTGTGGTGAGCTTTAGAAATGCTACTATTAATAAACATATGGATGCAAAACCATTTTGATTTCTTATACATATTCAACAGCATTTTAAAAACTGTATTTCCTGTACAGTTCTCCTTTTAAATGTTTTTTGAGCTCAGTTTGACTTAGTCTTGGAAGCACTGAAAGACAAGGTGTGCAGTTTATACTTAAATGAGAAAATACAGAAAGAGTGCTGTCCTAATAGCTCCCAGTGAAAGGAACAAGTAAAAATTTGCCAAGCCAAAGAGAAGACATGATGCAGTAGCCTTATGTCTTGATCTTAAGGGGCTGCTGTGACCTCCCTACAGCTGTCCAGTGAAATACCTAATGTACGGCAATATAGTGATCAGGAGTGACTACTAAGGGCAATGAGGTATGTGTCCTAGTTGGAAGAAGGCCAGATTAATCTTTTTGGCTGTGACCAGCACAGTCACCGGAGCCACCGTCATATTGGTTGTGGTGTACAAACCTTCATACTGATTGTGGTGAACTAAACCGGGGCTCCTGAGGAGCTATTGGTTTTTGCCCACTTTGGAACGCTACAGTGCAAAGTTCAGTGGTTTTTTTCTGTTTCCCGTTCCTGCATCTGCCACGTATCATAGTATGCCAATCCACCTCTTTATTGCCATGTGTCCCAGGGTGACACCAGGTTCTCTTTCCTGAACACAATCGGGTTCTGTGAGCATTGGATCCCCGGACTGAAGGGTGAATTTGAGCTAATGCATTTACATGGCAGCTTCTAAATTTAGAGACCTGGACAGTTCATGTAATAACTTCTGTTTTCTAGCCAGAATCCAAAATCTGGAAGGGAATGACAAGAGACCAGAACAAGAAAGTGATATTATCAGCCAGGAGTCTTCAGTTCGGTCCTCAACTCCCCGAAAGAATGGCAGTGTCCTGAACTTTGAATCTCCCGTGAGCAAAGGCACCAGAATACAAACTATTTCTCAGTCTGTGCCCCAAACTGTGCCCTCAACTGATGTTGCAAGACCTGCCAACGCAACTCCCACAACTTCAACATCTTTAACACCAGCTCCCTCAGCATCAAGTATACAGAAACCAAGAAATGACCATATGACAAACAGGCAAGACTGCTTGGGTTTTCAAATGGCATTTTTTTTCCAGCAGCTCTATGATGTACCTGTGTTTGTTTACAAAACAGCTGTGCATTCAGAGTGCCTAGGGCAGTAAAACAACTGAAGAATTTTTTAAAAGCAGATTCATTCATGGGTATCATTCAGATTGCAGGTGACACCACCTCCCTAACTCTCTTCCTTAAATGAGACAGGATTAAAAACTTTTGAAATGATGTAGTCAGAGTTCACACACAACTCAAGACAAAGTGAATGCTAAGCTTTCCCTCAGGTATATAACTAAAATAGTTTGGCAGGGTACGTTTTGGGTGAAGAAGACACACAGAGGAGAAAAGGAACTCTTTGCAGAGTGCGTGTGCACTAGTTGTAGAACAACCGGTTTTGGACATCAACAGACTGATGCTTTAAGCTATCTTTTGGGTTTTTTCCAAGTTATTAGGTAAAGAACATTTCTCAGAATAATAAGAAAAGAGAATGGGAGTGTAACTTGAGAGGTCAAGTGTCTGCTGCCTTTTCCCAGGGAACCACAAATACATCCAGTTTCTAGGGTAGGTTTCTCAGACTGGTCCTAAAAATTTGGAATAAGGGAGATTCTGTAATCTCCACCCTTACAATCTAGTGTTTGATTTCCAGAGCAAACAAATTTTTTATACCTTTTAATTACATTGTGAAATAAGCATGTATCTCAATCTTTCCTTCCTTTTTCTTCTCCTTTGTAAAGGTACCCAAGCGTTGTGCATGGAAGTGCAAGTGAGCTCTGTAAAACAAAGCCCTACACACCAGTGACTTTAAAAAAGCACACTGAAGATGTTCATTCCGAGCCTCTTTTCAGAAAAAGCATTCGGCAGGTAAATCTGGATGCCCTTGGGGCACGGGCTCCTGTTTTCGTAGGGCGTAGACCATACACTACCAGGTATTTTCTTGTTAATGAAAATGAGTCCCGCAAAAAATCACTCCGTTCCACCTCCCGACTCCAAAGGCACTTAAGAAAGGACGAAGCGGGAGATATCATTGAGTTGTATCCACGCAATGTCAGAAGATACGTGGTTCGAACACCACACCAGATGTATTCCCCTCATCCCAGTGAAGATGAGGAGGATGAAGAGGAACTTGCGAGACAACTCATTAACATATCCCATCGCCCTCGCTCACTGTCTGATCTTCGTCCAGCACCACGATTTTACATTGGGGAACGTGCTGATGGCCCTGTTCTTATGGCCAAGGATGTAGCCAGAGTGCATTACAAATCCTGGGACGATGGTTTTGAGCTAGACCTGGACAGGCCTCCATATGCTTACAAGAAAGTGCACCTGAACTATCCAGAGCCACGTGTGAAACCAAAATCAAAGCAAAAGCTGGAGCAATCTCTAACAGAATCTGATTCTATTTCCATAGAATCCAGCAGTGATCCACAGAACAGCAGCAATGACCAGTATATCCAGGTCATTCATAGCAAGGAAAAGTACCCAAAACCTGGAACAAAGCTCACCAGAAAAAGATCAAAAAACAGTGTTGATCTCAGCATGTCTGAGCCTAACGAACTGGTATGCTCAAATGTCTGAGAAAGTACCCCAACCCTTCTGTGTTTTGAACAAGTGAATGTGCATTTGTTGTACTTGCTGTTTGAGGTCTGTCAGAGTAACTACGAAATAGTCTTTGCAACAGCAGTGTATGCAGCTACTCGAGGTAGGAAAAGTATAGTTAGCCTTATCTTTTACTGTTGAATGTTACCTTGCTTTGATATCACAACTGATATATTGAAAAAAATTGGAAAATTATTCCAATTTATTACTTACTGTTACACTGCTAAAAACCAAAATCCCTGCCTGCTTGACAGTCCAAAGCTATGTACTTGGGGCGCTTTAATTAAACCAGTACAAAAACATGTCAGATGAGGTTCTCTCTGTCTCTTTGACACAGTCACAGCTAGAGATGCTTCCACTGGAGAACTCCAGTGGGTAATCAGCTTCGTGCAGGTAAGAGTTGCTATTTACAGTATAAATTGTGACATCTCGATGTGCCTAGTTTGACTATGGTGCAGATCCAGGCAATCGGCCACAGGGAGGGTTTTCAGCGTGTGCTGTGCGGGCAGCAGCTGCAGGGCGCCAGCCGGGGGATGAAATCCTTGACCCTGTGCTCTCTGGGGAGCAGCCTCAGCCCGGCCTGTTCCACTTCCCTGCGGAAAAGTTCCTACCCCACGGCCTTTAAAAGCCTTGCTTCTTTATTCCTAATGCAATTCGATCTCGTTTCTCACACACCGCTGTCATTTTACACCTGCTTCAGACGCCGGAGATTGCCTTTTTATTTTTATTTTCTTTCGCACCGTGTGGATGACGCTCTCTCTAGGTGAGCTAACAGCTCGGTTTTTGGAGGACACAGGCGGCCCGAGGGGCGCTTCCCCAGCGCCCTGCCCGCCGGCTCCTTTCCCCGCAGGCTGC
>NW_009707193.1:0-1379 GCF_000703405.1 Apaloderma vittatum | reverse complement strand
AACACAGTCTTTTCTTCAGCAAGGTTGAGACCAACGTTTTTTACACAGTTTTTTCTTCAGCAAGGTTGAGATAAACGTTTTTAACACAGTCTCTTACAACGCTCTAACACTTAGTTGTGAGTTTTAGAGAGACAGTTCCTCGTAACATGCATACTGTTACCTGTAACTGGAAACACTTACATTGTAACTTAATTAGTATAAGCATGCCTGATTTTACAATTTTTTGCTAGTGATAGCTGTTCTATTATTGTTTAAGTACTAATGGGCTAGTTTTCTTCGGCCTGAACTGGGTTGGTGGTTGCGATCTCCCAGTCCCGCCTTTACTTTTGGCCAACTTTCATTTTTTTTAAGCAGTTCATGCTACTGACACGTCCCCTAACCTCCAAAGCAGTAGCTTTTGACTAGGAGACTCTCGATTTGGTTTGGTCTGTACGGAAAATCACATTGCCAGAGGTGAGTGTTCAGAAGGAAGACAGAGGAGTCTTAACTTTATTCAAATAAAGGGAGAGTTCACCGGGGTTGCGCAGTCCCAGTGAGGTCTCAAATTGCCGGACGACGGAGCCTCCTTCTACCCTAATTTCCCAGCCGCCTGAATCCCTCTCCCTTTCCCCATTGGCTGAGGTACTCAGGACGTACACAATTCCCAATCCACCTGTTCCATGTTCCCCTTAACATGTACCCTCCTTAACAACACACATTGCGTGTTTCATTAACTCCAACTTTATGCCGCCCAGGGCAGAGAAGTTAATATTCACAGACCTAATAAGCCTGTACACTCTTACTCAAAGTTCCAAAGTTTAGAGCATCCTTGCTGTTGACTTAACTAACAGCCCTACTGGTCCAGGTGTCTCCTCACAGGCTGCGTGCTGGGACCCCCTCACTCACGAAGGACACTCTCTTCTTTGCTCCATCACTAACATGAAAAAACCACACGCTGTCCTTCTTGTTTTATCACTCATTTGTGAAGACACTCTACTTTCTTATTCTCTCACGTCCAAAAGCATCCTCAAAGGCGAACAGCCTATTTATTCTCTATAAATAACCATCTGCGTACTTTCTGTAGGTACACACTATCTTACTGCCTTTTCTACTAACTAGCTCCGAGACTTGACTCTCGCCTTTCAGTAGTGATTCACTCATCTTCAAAGCAACATTCTTTGAAGGCCCGATTTGCCACCCTTAAGGCAGTAAAGAGTGTTTTCGCCATCCTTAAGGCAACAGCTGGATGAACCACTCCACCAGAGAGGGAAAATACCGACTGACATTTCAGATGGAAGCGGAGGGGCCCTCCATCCAAGCCGGATGCTTCCGTTTCCTTCAAGTCTTACTAGTAACGTTTCATACTAAACGGCTGCAACTCACAACTGCCCCGCTCCCTG
>NW_009707192.1:0-1152 GCF_000703405.1 Apaloderma vittatum | reverse complement strand
CTCCTGGGCAGGCTGAGGGGGGGAAAAAAAAAGGAGGAAAAACCAAACTAAAATATAAATAAATAAATAGACAAACTAAAAAACAACCAGTGGTAAAAATTGCAGTAGTGGTCACATTTGCGATGCAAGGCCACCTTTTGTTTTATTTTTTATGAATAAATTAAACACATAGAGCTGGGTCTTACATGAAACTATCGGACAAGGTTAACTCGCAGCACATCTACCTGCGCTGCTACAGCTAAGTGGCTGTGCATACAGACATGTATGTGTGCACATGCACTAGTTCTTAGACCTTTGTCTCCCTGCTCAGCTAGTAGTATCACTGTCCCTCTCGACCCTTAATGAATCATTTTTACACGCAGAGACATTAGTTCCAATTATTAAATAAGGAACAGACGGGACTCGCTGAATAGAGCCAAAGTGATTTCTCCCAAGGTCACACAGAAAAGTCTATGGCTGATCTAAGCCTGTCTGTCTCTGGAAAACAAATACATCCTCCTTTCCATCATATTTTCCTGGCAAGACAAATCCTCAGTGGTGACTGGAAGGGCTATATCACGCACATCACTGAGCCCAGGTATTGCAGTAACCCGGTCCTTCCCAGCCCCACACATATCCTTGTCCTGGGGAGGGATCAGTGCATGCTGCCCTCCAGCACCCTGACCCACTGATGCTCCAGCAGCCCCTGGAGGTGCACCCCACCGATTGGCTTGCAGGACCCCTGGGAGCCATGCTTGTCCTCTGACAACTGGGGCACAGAGCAAAAGCAGGAGGAGAGTTCCTCCTGCATCCACAGGGTTTCTGTTCGCAACCCAGGGCACATAAATTTACTCTCCCACCCTGCAACATTACCTTGTCAGTGGCAGCAATTGCTACTTCTTACGGTGGCAAAGCGATCCTTTCAGTGGAAATAATCAAGATGGGTAAGGTTAGATACCTTCTATTTTCAGCCACGGCAGAGATAGTGTTCCTCGCGCAGACCTTCTGGAGCTGAATAATCCTCAAATGCCTCTGCAAAGATCACCAGCAGGTGAGCCCCACTCGGCTAGCATTGTCACTCCTCCAGCTATGGGCACATCCTGTTTTCTTCTGATCACAGGCAAATGCTGAGGAGCAAGCATCCTACCCCCGCGAATGCATGCACATACACAC
>NW_009707191.1:0-1176 GCF_000703405.1 Apaloderma vittatum | reverse complement strand
GGCGGGAGTCTGTGTTGTCTCCTGTTTTGCTCCTGCAGCAGGGAGCTGTGGGTGCTTGGAGGACCCCTTGAATGGATGTGTCGTTTACTAATAATCATCCAAAAAGTTTTCCAAGAGGCTGAGAGCAAATGCCTCGAGCCCACGGGATCTGCATGGAGCAGGAGCTCCTCAGCCCTCCCGGCTTGCTGCCAGCGCTGCAATGGGATTTTGCTAGCAAGACCCCTCTGCAGAGAATCCAAAATGACATTTGAGTCCCCTCTCCACCTGCTCCTCAAATATTTCCTTCTCTCAGAGCCAGCTGACGGCTAAGCCTGTTCCCACGTGGCACCCTGCTCTCTGCGGCTGGCTGGAGGGGTCTGGAGGTGCGACAGCCCTGCAGCCGGGGACACCAGACCCACCTGGGCTGGGTTTGAAGTCCCCACTTGGCAGAGGTCTGGGGGATGCAAAATTGCCCTTTTTCTCCATCCCATGAACTTTGGCAAGGGGCTTGGCCAGCAGCCCAGGTCACACAACAGCCCCTTTCAGCAGCGCAGCCAGGTGCCCCCCTGCCCGCCAGCCCGTGTGGTGGCCGGGTGCCCATGGCTGACACTGAGGGGCTCGTGGTGATGCCGGGGGGATTCAGCCAGCACAGCCCATTGCTTTGGGCACCCCTATGTGTGGTCACAGGGCGCAGAGCAGGGCTGGGAATGAAGCAGTGGAGACTGTGTGGCCAAGCTGTGGTCCCAACTCAAACTTTTCCAGTAGAAAAGTCTTTTTTTTTTTTCCAGGGACAGTCACGACACTGTGGTGGGGGTTTCCTCTGGCTGTGCCGAAGGGAAAGGACTGAGCTGGCTCCTAGGGTGAACCCTGGCTCCTTGGAAGCCTTTATGTGCTTGGCACATTGCAGTTAAACCCCCCATCTTCTCCCTCAGCCAGAGCTTCCCTGGGATGCTTAGAGTGAGGTCTGGACTTTTGGTGCCCGCCCCTGGGGATGGAAGTGTCATTTCAGAGAGCCACCATCCCCTCCAGCAGCACCGATCAGAGCAGCGTGCTTGCCTGCATCCCCGTGCCACAGCTCTGGTGGCCAAGCTGCCCTCCCCGGCAGCAAACCCTGTCCCCAGAGAAAGCTTCGTCCTGCTCCATAAGCCCCACTCACCCCACGGTGAGCTCCGGCGAGCTCGGCCTGAGCGTCCCGGG
>NW_009707190.1:0-1109 GCF_000703405.1 Apaloderma vittatum | reverse complement strand
ACCCCTGACATTCTGTGATTCTCTGATTCTCCTCTCCAGGCACCAGCCCATGCCGTACCCAGCCTCTCCTTCTGGGGGCACTTGCCACTGCATGTCAAAAGTGAGTTCACTCTCAAACCTCATCATCCATTTTCCTCTGACAAAGTTTTCCAGCATAGGATTTTTTTTTTTTAAATCAATTACACCAAACTCATTTTCATAACAATGATGAGAAGTTGTTGCTTTAAAGATGTGAACTCAGAGATGAACAAGCCCAGTGGAAAGGCTTCAGGGGCCATTTCTAATCCAGCTCTGAATTCAGCAAGCGGATTTCCAAACCCCGAAGCCCAAAGATGTCAGAAATGCTGTATTGTGTGAACACAAAAAGTCGTTCACAGTGGGAGATTACACTCTTACGTAAACCTGGCTTTGGGCACCAGGGTTGAGATGAGTTCAGCTGCGGTCAGAAAATGCCCTGGTGCTCCTTGAGGGATGCTCTAAGCCCTTCCTGTTGCCCCTTGCTCTGGCTACCCTTAGATGCAGATGGTAACCACTGATGGGAGTGCTGACCTCACCCCTTGTGCCTCTGAGAGCCCTTTAAAGAGGGTTTCTGCTGCCCTGGCTGACTGACGATGCCCCTGCCAGAAGGGGTGGTGCCGAAGGTGCAGAGAGGTCAGCGGGCGGCGATGTCCCCTTGCCTGGCCCTGGGGACCTGCTGACTCGGGTCACACCTCACCGCCAAGCGTCGCTTTGCCTCGTGCCGTCAGTTCCTGGAGGGCCGAGCCCTTGGGATGTGTCGCACCTCGCCGGCTATTGTGAATGCTTGACACCTGGCAGGAGTCACCGCTGGGGCGGTGGAGGAGTGCGGTGTCGTGCCATGCGCGGGGCATGTGCCCTCCCAGCCTGCTGGTTCCTTCCCTGACGAGCACAAAAAAGCCTCCATTGTGTGGCCGGCGGCACAGCGAGGTTTATCGGCGCGCAAACCCCATGGGGAATGTTAAGCAGGTTAGGTGGCAGCGGCGCTGGGGAAGGTGGTCACCCTCCGGGGATTAGGGGTCAGAACAATCGTCGTCCCTGTGACCAGCCGGGGACACAAAGAGCCATTGTGCCACGAGTACAAAATCTCTGCT
>NW_009707189.1:0-7162 GCF_000703405.1 Apaloderma vittatum | reverse complement strand
AGTGTCAAACGCCTTGCACAAGTCCAGGAAAGTGACATTAGCAGAACACAAAAATGAGAAAAGGTGGTGTTTTGTGTATCTGTTCACTGGAGGCCTCCCTTGCTAGGGCTGTCTGGTTGTAGCAGGTGACTCTTCGGTAGAAAGGAGGTACAACAGAAGTGGTAATGACCTTGGTAATCCAAGGCTGTGCTAGAAATTGCCTGACGGCATCCACCAGTACATGAAAGAACCCATTTACTCCATGCCTTTCTTTGGAGGTTGCAGTTTCACGGGGTTATTTGGACATAAGAAGTCTCTACCTTACAGCTTTTTTATTATGGATTCCTGATGTTTCTGGTTAGAGTGAGGTAGAGAGGTATTGCTTTATCCTCCCATACTTTTTACTTCACCTAAGTGTGAAGATCCACCATTGCTGAACAAAGATCAGAAAACAAAATTTAAGACCAGAAACTAGGTTAAACCACAGACTATTGTCTGTAAAACCCTAATGAAGAATTGCTTGCAATTTCTGGACAAAAAGTGTATGAATTATTTCAAGAATGTAAGCAAAAGCGACATGGTTTTCTCCTTATTCTTTCACATCTTTGCTGCTGTGACATACCTGAGGGGAAATGTAATTCATCAATGTGAAAATCTACATTTCTCCACACTGTACATAGCATGTACACATGGAAACCCCTTGGGCCTTCTTTGAGGGTGAGCTCTCTGCATTTATAATGTTATCATGTAATGCCAGATGTGTCACCTGAGCACTCTCAACCTTCAAAAAAGATGACAGCAGGTCCTGCTCTGTCTTCCCTGTTGGGCAAGCCAGCGGTTAGGAGACCTCTGCAGCATGTGAGATGTCTGCAAAAGTCTGACAGGGTGCGTTATGTTCACTGTACATTCTGCGTCATGCTCACTGCACACTCTGCGTCATGTTCACTGCACACTCTGTCCAGCATGGGTATTGCAGGAGCTGGTGGCACAGCAGGTGCCTTGGTGGACCCATTGCCTGCCAGTCCCCAATCCCTCTCTACCTCTCGTCTTACCAAATCTCAGTCCTGAACTCTCAACAGCATTGGCAGTGGCTTTCCCACGTGGCTGGAATGTGCAGCCACCAATTAAAGACCAACCTCTAATGAACTGTTCTAACGACTGCCCTGTGGTCTTGTGCTTTCCCCCTTTCAGCAGCCTGTGTTTCATCACTCCTGCTTAGGGAGATCACAGTTCTGGTATATCTCCTCTCTTAATTGATATCTTTTGTATGGCAGCAGGTCAGATGCTTCACTGCAATGAAAATAGAATGAATCTGCTGGGAAAATCAGCTGTCTTGTCAAAGGAAGATACCGGGTTAGTGTGGCACTACCTGACTTTCAGTGAACCCACGCTGCTTTCTCCCCTGTTTGTAGGTTACCTTCATGTCTTGAACTACAGTTTGCTCCCTACCAGATGACAGCTTTTGGGAGGGAAGAGCCACGTACTCACTCCAGGCCAGTGTCAGCCATCATCCCTCCTGTAAAGACTAGGTTCCTTGAGCTGGAACACATTGTGAGTGTTCCTCAGTAATCATTAGCAGATTTGATCGTAAACAGGAATTAATTCATCACAAAACAATTTACACCAGCATCACAGCCTGATATATTAGCGTTGTTTTTTCATTAAAATAGAAGCAGGTAACACTAAGAAGTCTTACTGCCACTGCTAGCTGGACTAATCCATCAATTTATGTGCCAGAAAGAAGCATGTGTAAACATTTTTCTTTTCTGCAACAGTAGTTAGATGAAGAGATGATTAGTGAAGAAATGATTAGTAAAGATATCAGTCAAAGCATGAGCAGTATCTGCAGCAAGCCATTAAGATGATAGTGGTGTCCTGGTTTGAGAGCACCAGGACAAAACTTCCCTGGGGCTGACTGGCACTGGTGGTGACCACAGTGGGGGCAGGGGGGCAGCTGTACCTGTAGGGAGGAGTGGATGGGTCAAGTGACCTAAGCGGACCAGTCATGCCATTCCTTGCCATGGTGCTCAATATAAAAGGGGTCCCTGAGAAGAGCTCTGGGCTTTTCAGTGTTTGTTCTGCTGAGGGGGGTGCTGTTGATGCTTCATCATCTATCCCCATGCTGCTCTTTCCATGCTATAGAGGAGCAACGTTTGTCTGAGCAGGTTGTCTTCCCCTGCCTTGCACCCCAGGTGAGAGAGGCATGATTCCTTTTCTATTTCTTTTAGGTTATCATCAGGACTCTGTGCTTGGGCTCTACCAACTGCTGCTGAGTCCAGTCTGGAGCTTTCTTCTTTTTTCTTTTTTTTTTTCCCCCTCCCTGTTTGTGATGTTGTCATCTGTGGATCCTGTATCAACGTGTTATCCTGTATCTTTCAGCATGTTGGTGTTCTTTTATGTGTCTAATTTCACATCTTCACTGTTACTGTTAGTTTTTTGTTGGTTCTCTTTTTCATTAAACCGCTTAAAGGTTTTTTTTTCAATCTTAAAACTTCTCTCTCTGCTTCTGTTATCTTTCCCTGTGAGGGTGGTAGGGGAATCATAGTGAGCATCTCTCAAAGATTAGTGGCTGATCCAGCCTTAAACTTTGACAAGTGGTAATATAACCACTGTTCACACTATCTGGTACCAAAGTCCTACCTCTACAAAAAGGTGAGGTGTGCTTGACCTATCTGCTGTTACTACCAGCCATGAAGAGCCTAGTCTCATTATGGTGGGTGCCAGAGTTTCCCAGGAATCATGTTTTGTTTGCAAGCAAAATCCATTGGGTTGATCCAAGATCTCTGTCAGCTGCAGTGAGTCAGCTCTCTTCCCTTTCTCTCACTGAGGCACTAATTTCATTCCCAGCATCTCACATGTCTGTGCAGAGATGTGGGCCAGTGTAGCCAGGACAGCAATTCATTCCTCTGGCTGTGTCCCCGAGGTACAAGATTGTTCTCTCTTCTCTGCACCTGAAGGTTGGGTCAGGGCCATGTGATGCAAGGAAGTCTGGTTAGGTCACATGAGATGTTCAAATGCTGTTTGGCTGGTGGACAAGTCTTATTTCCCATGAAAAGGAAACAATGACTGGACTGTGCAGGCTATAGTCTTGTGCCCTTGTTCTCCACGGGGTATGGAGTAGTCAGCAGGAGAGAGGATATGGTAGCAGATCACTGCTCATTTTTAGTAAAAAGCCCAGCACATTGGAAACGACGTCTTTTGTCTTTCAAACAATGTCAACAGCTAATACAGGAGAATTACTGCAATACTGTGGCCCCATGCAGCGAGTACTCCCTTCTCCCAATACTCTGGAGTGAAGTGATTGTTTCTGAATAAGCATGTGTAACCAGAGTCCCGAGTCTCTCTGAATTAATAAAGAATTATTGGCAGAGAGTTTTTGCTGCTATTCTTCTGAAGCGTTTCAGCTGCCACTCTGCAGTAAGGAGATAAACACAAGCCTTAGGGGTCTCACAACTTTCCCATCTAATGTAACATATTTGTTCTCCAGGCACCCAGCCCTATGAGCTGGAAGACAGGGGTGGGGAGCTGAATGAAGCCCTCATAGTCTAAGGGAAAATGGTTAGCAAGACGCTGCTTCACTTAGCACACACACAGGTCTATGGGGTCAGATGAGATCCACCCAAGGGTACTGAGGGAGCTGGCAGAAGAGCTCATCAAGCCGTTTTCAGTCATCTACCAGCAGTCCTGGCTAACCAGGGAGGTCACAATGGCCTGGATGTTTGCACGTGCAATGCCCATCTTAAGGAGCTTTGGAAGAAGGATATGGAGAACTACAGGCCTGTCCGACTGACCTCGATGGTGAGTGTTGGTCTCTCTTCTCAATTAAGAAGCAATCGGACAAGAGGGAAAGGCCTCAAATATATTAGGAAAAGCTTCTTCACCAAAAGGATTGTCAAGCATTGGAACAGTCTGCCCAGGGAAGTGGTTGAATCACCATCCCTGGAGGTACTTAAAAGATGCGTAGATGTGGTGCTTGGGGACATGGTTTAGTGGTGGGCTTGGCTGGGCTAGGTTAATGGTACACCTGATCTTAAAGGACTTTTCTAACCTAAACTATGATTCTCTGTTGATTCTATGATTCTCTGTTTTGGACACAGAGACTTCTAGAATATCAATAGAGACCAGTGGAACTGAGCAGCTCCACAGAACTGTTAGAACTGAGAAACTGGCGTGGGGAACTGCTGCTTCTACATGGCAAGCTCAAGTTTCTTGGTGATTGTTGCACTGTCCTTCAGCATTTTTAAGCAAACAAACAATTCTCAAGCATTTAAATGAACTTCAGTAAATACAGCAGTCTAGAAGCTCTGGTTTTAATATGTTTGTGTCAACAATCAAGTCACTGTTATACACAGTAAAGTAATAAGAGAGAGTTTACTCTTACCTGACTTCAGGTGACTCAGCAGTACATCTATATTCCAGCCTGGGGACTAAGCACCCTTTAGCATCAGCAGAGTTAATGAATTACAGAGACAAATTACTCTGGCCTAAAGTAGTTGACTAGATTTGGTTGGTCAGATGGGTTACAAAATCTCAGCTGATGAAATCTCCTCTGGCAGGATGGGCACCTGAGCATGAAGCTTAGGCGCAGGCAGCTACCACTGCAGTTGACGTCTAGCATTAGGTAAGATGAACGTGGTCCAGATATCTAGTCCCTCCTCAAGGTGACCAGGTACAACTGTTACAAGAGTAATAAATAAGATGGTATTAGCAACAAACTACACAGTGCCAAAGCAAAACTTTTCAGGAAGAGCCAATTTCTCCACCGCTTACTGACAGGAATAGGAATCAGAGAGCCTGAGTACAAGAACGGAGGAAGCTAAAGGACTTGCCTGAACACCAGGATTCAATTATTTATAACCCATTGAGAAAACATGTCTCTCCAGCAGCACTCATGGCATGTCTTCATTTCAAAGCTAGTACAGGGTGATCAGCATCTCCCCAAAGCAACACCCACCCTGAATTATAGTGCCGTGCTGGTGAGGCCCATGTTGGTCTGGGGCCATGTTCCCCAGTTCCTGGGTCTTTGCTGTTGCTGTGAGAGGAGATAAGCAGGAGAAAGAAGGCAGCTGGTGCTTGGGCAGCAGCAGCTGCAACCTCAGCACAGGGGTGTGAGTCTGGAGGTAGGATGAAGAAGACGTTATCCCTTGACCACATCCATGCCCACATCCAACCCCAGGAAGGTCACCTAGGATTAGATGCTTCCCAAAACACCTGTGTGGTTCCCAGGAGCAGTTGTACTGATGTGCAGAATCCTCATTAACATTAAAGAGCAGATAGGTTTTTCTCTTCATAGGACTGTATTTTTCTTCAGTTTCTTACTAATTGAAGGTCACATTTTCTTTGCTTGTACCTGCCTTTCCCAGAGCTTTCAGGCATAAACATGAACCCTTGCTGCCCTTTCTCAAGATTCCCTTTCTTTTTTCTTTATGTCTCTGTTGAAGATGAGACCTGCACGAGACCTGAAGTAGAGAAGATCTATGGTCACAGGCTGATGACAAAGCTTTTTCTTCATAAAAGAACTGCATTTTTTAACTAGATACTTGTCATTTTGCCTTGCTTTAAAGAAAAAAAAAAACAAAACAAAACAATCCAAACTCTTTATAGGTGAACTAAAATAACCAAGGACCCCAAGTTATGTTTGTGTACATGTACATGTATATATGTGTGTGTGTGCATATTCTGAATCCAGAAACATTCTTCCTCCATTTCCTCTCCTGAATTTTTACATCTTAGCAGTGAGTAATTTAAACAGTTTTAAATTCTCCATGATCATGGAATTACAATATAATTACTCCTGGCCTGCACAGAATGCAAATATTTACATACACTATTTCTTTTTGTATATGACATAATTAAGAAACACACTTAAAGCAGTATATAGTTCTGGCCAAAGTTTGTTTTGAGAAACAAGTGGAATCAGACAGACAGCATTAGCATATTTAAGATGTTGTTTTAAACAATAGCAAGAGATTTAATTAAGGAAACTCACCCCATTTGTGAGTAACACTGTGTGACTGTAGCACAGACAAACCTAAGCCATTCATTGATGAATGCTGCTTCATAGGTTACTAATGTCAGATGAATAAATAACATTATCTTGTGTTCCCCATGCCTCCTTTCTTCATGAGGACCATCCCCAAGTGAAATGCTAAAGAGAGCAGTTCAAAGATTTGCATAGGTCAGGATGTAAATCTCAGGGGAAGTAACAGATTTCTCCAAGCAAAGAAGCAGGAAAGGGAAAAGCAGCAGCTTCCCTTCCAAGAGGGGAAAACAGATAAAGGGTCCTGGCAGCTCCTGCCAAATCCTTGTGCCTGCTGTGCCACAGACAGTCCTGCCTTTCATAGGCCATGGAGCAGTGGCCATTCATTATTAGCAGAGAATTAAATGCTTTTGCCATTTATTTTTTCCTTTTGAAATTATAAAAATTGGCTCATGGGAGAAGATAATGCTTTGATTTGTTGTATTCTGCCAACAATGATCAACCAAGATCATTAAAAAACAGAAGCAGGGCTACATTTAGTTTGACTGGGCCTTCTTGCTTACCCCCTGATAATTATCAGTATGTATAGTTTGATAATCCAAGTTGTTGTGCTAGAGACAGAGAGCATCACCTGTCCATGAACCGTGGTCGTCACAGTTTAACCCCAGATGGCAACTAAGCCCCACACAGCTCCTTGCTCACTTCACACCAGTGGGATGGGGGAGAGAAATGGAAGAGTAAAAGTGAGAAAACTCAGGGGTTGAGAGAAGATCAATTTAATAATTTGAATAATTTAATAATAATAAGATGAATAATTTTTTATTAAAATGATTTTTTTAAAAAAAAAGAGAAAAATAAACCCCAAGAAAAACAAGGGTGCAAATTTAAAACCATACCTCATCATCACACCATCAGTTGATGCTGGGCCTGTTCTCAAGCAGGTACTCCAACCAGCTTTTCCCCCCAGTTTATAGACTGAGACTGATGTCATATGATATGGAATGTCCCTTTGGCCAGTTTTTGTCAGCTGTTCTGGCTGTGTTGCTTCCCAGCTTCTTGTGTACCCCAGCCTTCTCACTGGTAGGGCACAAGAAGCAGCTGAAATGTCCTTGACTTAGTGTACACACTGCTCAGCAACAACTAAAACATCAGTGTCTTATCAATATACGCTAAAAGTCACAGAATCACAGAATCACAGAATGT
>NW_009707188.1:0-7982 GCF_000703405.1 Apaloderma vittatum | reverse complement strand
AAAAAAAAAAAAAAAAAAAACAAACAAACACCACATCCCCAGACATTAGGCTGGTTTACTTCCATCTCTGCCTTAAGAGAACCACTTGTGGTACAATGGTCTATCCAGGTTCCTTCACAAACCTTTCCCTTCTTCAAGTGATCCATGTTTCCCCTTTTCACACAATTCCTTTGATTTAAAGCCCAACTTCTAAAACAATGCCCAACTCTAGCTTCGGCCAGCCAACACAAGAGCAGCAAACGGTTTTTTCCATTGTCATCATGTAACAGCTTTCCATAGCTTCTGCCCTGAGTTCAGCCGAATTAAGCAGCAGGGAATATAAAATTTGCCATGGAAACTGAGTCACAGAAAACACTGTCAACAAGAAAGGGGGAGGATGTTTCCCTGACTAAGCACAGAAACAAGGGGCAAATCACAGCAAGTTCTCATAAAAAGAAATTAAAATAGATTTTACTTCACTAAAAACATGCCCATTTCAATCATGTTCCCAGCAGCAGCAAATAAACTTGTGTGTGTCTGATAATAACAAAACCTATAGTTTAAGTCTTACAAATGCAATAGATAAAAATTAAATCCACAGCCCAAATGAGTCTTAAAAGAAGCCCCTTTATTTCCTGATGACTCTTACTAGCTGGGCATTTGACTTACAGAAACATTTAAGCACGTAGGTACCTCAAAGTTCATTCTATCATTGGGCAAAGTTTCTCTTCTTAAGGGTTCATGTCAGAAAGCAAGCAGCATAACTCAGTGGTTTAAGGAGCAGTCAAAGGCAAGTCTATTAAGTTTCATGAAAATGAATGACCTTGGAGACATAAATTAGATTTCCTGCATCTCACTCCCAGTTTGTAAAAATGAGGATTAAGTGTTTAAAGTCTCCTGCACTGACCTCATTAGAAAAACTCTAATGGAGACATTGCATTCCTTTTTATACAAGATGTACCGCTCCAGCACAGAGATCTCGGGTACCTCTTGAAGGACAACAGCTGCTGTTAAACTGTGTGTTTTGCTCACCTAAAGCACCTGGGGTCTTCCCCATTTTGACATTTACTACAAAAGAGGAGCAAGGCAAAACTTTCTTTGCAGAATGTTGTCAGATACCAGGCCTTAAGCAGGTGAATTTTAAGCAACTTCATCAATTTAAGTTCGTACTTCCACGTTTTGAGGTTTCTTCCATGCTTCTAAGTTCATAATTCATTTCTAGATCATACAGAAACATGATCACAGTGAAGCTGATGGACCTCAACAAAAGGTTCACCTGCATTAAAGCTACTGCAGACAGAAGAAACAAGTTAAAGAAGGAACACAAGTAGAATTCCAAGACACAGATTAGGTTGTTAATTACTACCCAAACTTACCATTTTTCTTTAAAGCATGAAATAAGCCGGTTGCCAGAGCAGTAGGCTTTGACAGAAGCCATCATATCCTGCTCTAGTTCTCTGTTCCACCACACCGACACACTCAAGTCTAGCTCATCCTGCTTTACATAGCAATGCAACCCTGTAATTATCATAAGCACTCGGGTTTAAAACAAAGTGCAGTCTCAGGAGCTCTCCCTAGACCACAGAGATTTCAGTGGCAGTACAGAAAAGACCTATCTCCAGCATCACAAGTTTGGCTCAATGCCTTCAGCTGCGACTCTAACACTGGAAGTCCACTGTTCACCACACCTTTTGGCTCTCCCAGTCTCTGTGTGCTTTGAATGGTTCCTCGCTTTGAAGGAAACTCAACGCCGTTCTTCACTAAAGCTTCTACTGCCAACGTTACAAACGCCTCTTGTTAAAAATTTCAAGATGCTCACTAAAACGAGACACTTGGTCAGCTCATGTAATACATGGAATGAGCAGAACTACCCAGACTGCTGGCTCAGGGTATAAACACACAGATGAGGTCTCATGAGTCACAGCCCCTCGGTGTTCCGTGCCCAGAGCCATTTATTGGAGGATGGAAATAAACAGGGCTGCTTGAAGCTACCTGTCCTTCAGGGGAAGAATATGGGCACTCTCACCTATGCTGTCGTTGGGAACACTTGCTACATATCTAACGTTCATTAAGTTACGCTGCAACTTATCCTACACCAACGCATCCGCGTGGCCCTGCCTGACGCCAGGCACAAAGATATTTCTAGGTGAGGTGCATCACAATGTGCATGAACAACAGCCCCCACCACCACCCCCCGGTACCTGCATTCAGACTACCACGATATCAGGACAGAAATCTGACCGTAGGATCGAGAGTTTAACATGTACAAAATCTGCCTAAAAATTTCACATATAAAACTTGAGAGATCTTGGAGATCAATTATGATCAATCATTTTTTACTCCCCTAAAATGAATTAGGCTTACTCTAGGTAAGGATTTAGTTGTTGGAGAATTGGCATGGACGCACACCAAAAGCCCTGTCAAACCAAACAAGAGCTTGGTTTTCTAAAATTTTAACAGTGATTTCTCACTAGTAAGAAATTCTGCTCCTTAATGTTTTTATTCATTTTTCGCATAATAGATAACAAGGATGTTCCCCCTACGTATTCTGAACAACAGTTGTGTGAGCTGCCTGCTCCCAGCCCATCTGATCACTAAGAATGCTTCAAAATAGCTCCAAAAAAAGGCAGGAAGATCTGCAGGAAGATGGGCCAAGTGCCCAAGAACTTGTCTGCTTCCACCTCAAAACAGTTGGCCACACAAAAAAGGCGAACATAAAGAGAAACTGCTCATCACGCAGACAGAAATATTTATTAGCACTAGAAAACAGAACTTCCTTTCTCTTTTTGTTTTTCAACCTGGTTTCTCAGAGAAAATAAACTTCCCTAATTCACCTCACTTTCCTCCCTCCCCACCCCCTTATCCTCTCATTTTATGCCAGTAACTTCTGGTGCGTAATGAATTTCAAACCAGGCTGCCACAACAGTCATCTCCGCAATAACCAACATTCCTGAAAGTTTTGTGCAAACCAGCAGATGGATAGGAAAAAACTCTCTAATTAATTACATCCCCACTAAGGCACGGCCAGACAGAAACCAGCATTTTAAGTTTTGCTTGCCTGCCAGCTAGCCCGTAGGCACATCCATGCTACTTGGCCATTCAACTGTTAAGAAGGACAGGAGGGGGGAAAAAAAAAAGAAAAAAGAGAAAGTAACTGGCAACAGAGATGGAAGGAGCAAACTTCAGGATTTACAAGCTCTCATCAGAACTACAAGAACATAAGCTTCGACAGTACTGCTGGTCATGAACACAAAGTTACACCACAGCCTTCACTGCAGGCACTAGAACAGACCAGGCGTCATCCATCGCCATAAAACAAATCCTGTTACATACTAGGAACAGGCCAAAACTGACTCTCAGTATCAGGGATTGATAATACCATGATTATTTTGTTTTATATATAGACAAGTAGATTAAGTACGCAGATTAACGAAGACGTCAAAATTAACAAACAATCCTTTTCTACCACTTACTTTGAATCTTAAAACAGTGAACTAGCCTTTTCTGTGGGAAGAACAAAAGACAACCTGCCCGTTTTTCAACAACTCAATCATAAAAATTTACTTTTTAATCTATCAAATTTATGCGATATCTAAACTGACCTACATCTTCAGAGTTGCACTTCTAACAGAATTAAGATGGCAAACACAAACACAATCCTTTATGCCTAGAATTCACAGAAACACAGTCAGCTGTGATGCGGTGCATTTCATGCACGCATTTCTAAGAATTTCACAGAAAAAGGCCATTATTATCCCCACCAGGCACAGAAGGAAAACTGGTATTTGTATCCAAGCTAGTTTCACACAGGTCAACATACTATTCTAGATGCTAAGTGAGCTAAACAGACAACTGAATTAAAAAAAATAAAAAATAAGAACTGAAAACAACCAACACCTACTGAAACAGGAATAGTCAGATAATACTCCGATCTGTTTGGTTTTTTCAAGTCACAGCAATTCCTTGCCCTAGCAGACTTTCAAATCAAAAGGAGCCAGCATAGCATTCATATCTTGTTTGCTCCTTTGTTCATACATCAGCCTCTCTGAAAAGAGCAGTTGGGCACTGCTACCAACATTATAAAAGCTTGTGTAAAACGCTGCTGGCAAGCCGACATAAAGAGCACAATACCGCGTTGTAGATCCTGCTCCCTAACATCTCCTATCACTCCAAGTAGGGGCGAGATTTTCTTCCCAGCAACTTGCTGGCAAAGCCATTTCCAAACTGCATCTAATCACACTCACCTCGCTCCTGACACCTTCCACACCACCTGACATACCTTCCAATTTCCCTGCCGCAATAAGCCAACTGAACACCAGTGGAGTACAAGCTGCATTTCAGGCGGCTGTAAAAAAAACACTAAATAAACAGGTCTCCTCCAATCAATACGGTTTTTGTTCTGTTTTGGTTCCAAGATAGGTCTTTTTTAAAAATACGCCTTATTTTAAGCCTATTGATTTAAAGTGAAGCTCTCAGCTGAAGTCAGAGCCTATGCATCCCTTTAAGTCAAGCAGGATGATTTGTTTAGACTCCATGCAACTGAAGCAACTCCATTACATTCCTATAGCAAAGCCTGAGTGAAAACCAGCTGAACCTTAAAAAACAGGCTAAGCAGGATATCCTACAACAAAGCCCCAAAAAACAGCCCACAAAACACCAAAAAGCTCTGTACATTAGGAAGTTAAGAGAGGTGGCTAGCGTTTTTTTAAACGGTTAACTCCAACTCCAAACATCCCTTCTAAATTTATGTAGCTGCTCACTCATCTCAGGATCACATAATAACTGATTGTAAAACAATTATTATTTTATAAACCAGAATTTAACTACAAATTGACTACTGTATTCATACGCCAACAACACAGAGCATTATATGTCACTGAAGCTTACAGTGTCCTTAAACATGGCACGCAAGGAAATCAAAGCTACCCTCAGGCAATCTCAGCGAACGAACAGCTCTGCTGAGAGGGTAACACAGGTTCTGCTGTGCCATTACACAGCCACTAACACATACTTGCAAAATTCTATATGCCCATATTCCTCCCACTCCCACAAGTGAAATAACTTCTTTATGGCCAAAACAACTACCCAGTATGGCTAGAACAGAGAGATGCCTTTCTGCAGCTATGACAGCAAATTTACAAATAGCGTGTTATTAAAAGGAGTCAATTATTAAACTGCAAGATCAGAATGCCATTTTTCTCACCTAAGCTTTTTTTTAAGAATTGCACACACCACATCCTTTCACATCGTGAATGTTGTTGATTATTAGCTTTTCGCTGCGGCAGCACTGAATCTATAACCCACGAGCCCACAGGATGGACTTTTGCGTGTGTACAAAACCCCCTCTCAAGGTGAAACAAACCCCCGGATGCAAAGAAATCACTATTAGTAAATCCAGCTAAGTAATTACTGTTTAAGACAGGTCTGTCTCTGTCCTAGCTCCACATACCTTTTCTGCCTGAGAAATTGTCCCCATTTTGCACAGGGCTATCAAGAGCTTTGCCCAGATGGAGAGTTAGCCCTCTCTCAGGTACTCCATAGTAAAAATTCACGTGCCACAGGAATCATAAAGCCACCGACAGGCAGTGTAAGTATTTCACTGTGCCTCTCTTCAGACCCAAACCACAGCATTCACACAGACAACAGCCTAGAGGAACGTTAAAACCATCACTAGCCACACCAAAACCATACGAGTGGCAGAAAAATACCAAAAAAAAAAAGTCATCCTCAGTCCAGAAGCAATGACCACATTTTACTCAGGTAAGGAAACTAAAGTAATTTACCCAATTGTAAACTGAAGTCAGCTAAATAGTCAAAAAAAAAACAACCCACAAAACAAACTTGAAGGCCTCATGGCTAAACTGCTACAGTCACTGCTGCCTATTTTCCAAAGGATCTGGCAAACCAGCATCTCTTCCTTAATACCCACGTTATATTTTTACCCCCTTCTGCATAGCTCAGTATCACCAGCTATCAGCAAGCTAAGTCAGATTTTTACCAGAATTCAATGACCCAGTAACCCAAAAGCTCAAGCTCTTGTGCAGCAGTTGCTCTTTTAGAGCTCCAGCACACACCGCCTGAGTCCTGCGAGGAGCAGGGAGTCAGACTCGATCTCCATCGGTCCCTTCCCATTTGAGACACGCTTCGATTCTACAATTGGGTTTGGGGTTGGTTTGTTTGTTTTTGTGGGTTGCTTTTTTTTCTGTAAAAACAGAAACATGAAACAATCATCAAGAAAGGAAATTATGTGTACACTCCCACAGACATCTGCACACCTCCTTTTACTTTTGTCATCCCAAAGTGAAGCATTCTCCCTTCACGGGAGTTTTCCTTGCACACCTGCCTCCAGCCAAACATCCCAAAGCTAATTCACAAATCCGAAGCCTCGTCATTTTTCTTTCAAGCCAGATGGAGTTTTTATTTAGGGAGGGGAAGAAAGTAGAACATGAAAGAAAGTTGAGAGGGGTTCAAAAGAGTGTACTTCCGAGTCTCACCTCATGTGCTCCCTCTCTCTTTACATACTCACTCACAGACAGAGAAAGCAGCAGAGCCAGCCCTGGGAGGGGAGGAGGAAACAACAGACAGAATGTTTTGGCGCCCTTTAGCTTCTAAAATACTATTTCGATTTTTTTTTTTTTTTGCAGGGTTACCAGAAAGACATCCTGGGGAAGGAGGAAAGAGGTAGAAAACGCTTTCCATTCTCTATCTCCCGCTTCTCCGAAGAAAAAGGTTCCCTGTTTGAGCGCGAGCACGGTCCCAAACACAGCGAAGAACAATGAGCTCCCAAGCCTGGGCATTGTGTGCATCTACCTCCTGCTCTTCCCTCCAGACCTCATCAACCAACAAGACAAATCCCTAAAATCACTCCTCAGCCAAGCCAGGCCACCAAAATCAAACCCCAGATCATAGCTTGCGGTACAAACTCAGGGAGTAAAACCACGACGAGATGTATTTACCAGAAATGCTTTTATTATTATAGAAACATTTCCACCTCTCTTAACCACCATGGATTTTTCAATTCTAAGAGAGCAGTGTACCAAAAAAAAACACAACAAAACCCAACCTCAAAAAAACAACCAAAATGTTTGCCTGGTAATACTAGAACTACAAAAACAATATTTTATGTTGCACATCAATAGGAAATTTGGCACGCATTTTTTACAACCAACAACTACTTCTTTTGACAGTGTTCATTTTATCCGGTTAAAATCCCCATTTAAGAACAGGGATACTATTTGGATTATATCACTTCAAATTTGTTCTGAGAAGGCATTTTTACTAAATTGTAAGAGGAAGAACCAGTGGCTGAGGCTCCTCGTCTCAGTTGCACCAGTGCACAAACCCAACAATATCTTTGATTTCTGTAACTGGTCAATGCAACTCCGGAGTAAACAGAGACCCGACAGCAGGCTGCTGACTGCAGAAAAACCTCACAAGCTGCTCATCTCCAAGAACATTACTGCTTCAAGGAAAAACTCGGCATAAGGAGTGACTACATCAAAATAACTGCAACCACTGTGTAAAAATAAATCTGAGGGGAAAGACACTTCAACAATGAATCATTGTTTTCTTCCCAGCGATTTCTTGAACAGCCAGTTTCAGCAACGAAGCCTCTAATGTTGTCTGCCTCCTACTACTTTTCTGATTCTGGTCATCTTTTTACACTTTAGAAAGAGAAATGGCAACACACACACATTAAAAAAAAAAAAAAGAGAAAAAAAAGAAAAACCCCACCCCTTCCTATGCTACTGAAAATATTATGGTTAAATCCATTTGCATAAAATCTTCGTTCTACAATTCCGTAGCCTGGAAATAAGTGCAGCTTGTACAGGGATAGACGGAGGAAATGGTCTGAGGTGTTTAAGCCGAATATTTCCCAACCTCGGGCTTATTTAAAAGGTTAAACAAGTTAAACCTTCTCCCCAAGAACCCCTTCCCCTGTAGAGCAGCGGACGGGCGCGACACCCTCGAAGAGAAAAAAAATAAATAATAAAAAAATACAT
>NW_009707187.1:12682-37940 GCF_000703405.1 Apaloderma vittatum | reverse complement strand
TAATATTAAATATTATTCTTAATCATATAAATAATTCTCAGTCACTCAATAGTATTGTTAACTACAGCAGCAAAAAGAGGTGGCATTTAAAAAAAAAAATCAAACTTGTAATAGGCAGAATTAGGTCTATGTCATCTTCTGGACAAATTCATTTTGTGAATCTAATATTATTCATTTTGTAGTAACAGATTTCCTTCTCTAAAACCTCATGAACAGGTTTTCTTTAAAAGTTATCCATTACCATTACAACTGTTAAAAAGGGGGGAAAACATTGCAATAAACTAAGAACTGCATTGAATAGAAAATGAAATACAATCAGGAATTTCAAAAATCTTAACACATCTTTTAGAATGGGTAGGTGTTTTTAACATCGCCCTTCCTTCCATTTACCTCTGTGACAGAATATCTTAACATTCTCATTCGTGATATAGGTAGAGCTTTTTATTTAAAATAAAAATAATAATACAAACATACCTTAAAAATACCGACCCACACACAAAAACAAACAAAAGGAGAGGTGCAGAGAAGCAGCTAAGACATCAGAAAAAAACCATAGAAGTCAGATAAAAACCTTCAGAAGTGGCTTTAGAATAGGATACATTTAAATTATAAATATGCTTTAATATTTTTCAATCACTTATCATGCAGTACGTAAGACGGCTGCTACTCTTCATGTACCAATGTCTACATGCCTTAAACTAAGACCTCCGTTACTTTGGCAGAAGTTTACATAATCTTGATTTTCTAGCAAATAACAAAGGAGGAAGAATAGAGCAAGTAATGAAAGGAAATACTGTTATATACACATGCTCTACTTCCGGGAAGGAGCAACACTGAGGACACTGAGTCAAATTTTACTCACTCCACAAACCCCAGGACAGCAATACAAAAGACTGAGGAGAGAGAGCAGAGGCAATTCTGCAACACAGCTGTATTTCTGGAGATGGCACAACTGCAGAGCTCCAGAGGGTGAGCACTTGGAGCAGACGACCCAAGAGTGCAGGACCCCTGCTGAAGCAATCCCTGCACAAAAAGTAATCAGACCTAGCAGAAACATAACTATGTCCAAAAAAAAATACACACCCTAGAAGCGGTCAAAGGCTCAAACAACAGTGAGGTACCTTCAAGTAATATAACAGGACAGAGATGCCTAATTGTTATTTATGTTCTTAATAACAGTCCATTTGCAGTTCCTTGTGAATGACAGACCAATGCATACATTTTTAGTTCATATGAATTACCTGGACTTGTCAGGTTTGAATAACAGTTCCCAAGTCAGCAACAGCAACTTCCCTGTGTCCACAAAATAACATATGAAAATAATGCTAAATATTTACAGAAACATAAAAAGCAGTCAGAACACAGCTAGATACTCCCAACACTACGGTACTGTACATTTTTGTCGGTTTGGGTAGCTCATCACATCACATCTAGGCACCTCACAAAATTTTGCAAAGAACAGATCTTACCTATTTTAAAAGTTCTTAAACCTGCTTCAGTGGTCCTGTTTTTTAAACTTGAAGTTCATAGAATGCATTGGATATTTCATGCAAGGTGGCCAACAAAAGCATTCTCACGCACTCAAAATTAAAATGGTAACAACTAGAAGAAGAATGAATACACAGATCCTTGAAAAGTGAAAAAGAGCTCTAAAATTAAGGGTGATACTCCATGAAAAATGAATGACAACACTAAAGAAGATGTACAACAAAAGACTCACTTCCTATTACAGCAGAGTGAGTGAGTACCTGTGTGCAAATTAGTACTCCTTCTGGGTTTGATGAATTTAAACAAAGAAAATATCTGCAGAAGAGCTGTCAGAACTCTTCTTTGATCACTTCATCAAGAAAGGACAAAGCAGAAGCAGAATCGCAATGCAATAGCTCCAACAGGTCTTTCTTTAAAACAGATGATCCACTGGCAGCCAAGACTGAACTTTGACTTTTCTGCTGTCTCACTTCCAGATGTGCTGACTTTAGACGAGCTCCACAGCAGACCAAAGATGATCTAGAGAAGACAATTACTAGCAGTCCTTGAAAGACTGCATAGAAATGGGACTTTTCTGACCATCCTCGCAGCTCAAAGCAGACATCAATGCACATTTCCAGCAGTGTCACCATCACTGTTAAGGCCTCCACTTTCTCCTTCCCCCAGCCACAGGAAATAGTTTCCAGAGTTTTTAGATAGGAAGTGCAACCAACCACTGTACCCACTCCAGATGTAGCCTGTTCAGGTGCTAAGCTACAGGGCATAGATTAGGTGGAATTTCTTATGAGATTTGTTCATTTTTGTTCTGTTTACCTACCAGCTAACAGCAAAATATTAACAGGGTTTACATATAACATGTTCACAGTAGAGACCAAGAGCTCAGTTTTAGGAAGATAACTATTTGGCTGAGAAGCAACTCATATCATGTCTCATGTTGCATGATACATCAAATGATATAGGTCCTCGGTATCCAGTTTTCTTTTTGGAATGAACTTCTTCACCTCTTTCTTCTCCTCGTGACCTGCTTCCTTTCTGACCACCACCTTCCCTTTCCTCCCTTCTTTTTACCACAAGGCTTCTTGCCGCTGCCTGATGCTGTCTCCTTGTCTTCCATGCTTTGTTCTTCCAATCCCTGCTGCTACCTCCCTCCTCCCCCAGCTGCCCAATTTGGCAGCATCAGCACAGGGCCCAGGCTAATAGACCTGAAAGAGCTTATTAATCTAGGCTTAATGCCATGCCTCACCACCACTGGTGCATCCCTGGTAGCTGGGAACCAAAACACACAGTGAATCTCAAAACTCTAATGTGAAGCTCAAGCATTTCAGAATTTAAAAATGAATTGACAATTTCTAAGACATTATTCTTTAGGCAGGCAAAATTTGAGTACCAATCTCTGTCTGTATTTCTAAGACATCGGAAGCTCTCCTAAATCATAGGGATTACAATGCTTTATCATATCCATATTCAAAATGTTTCACCTGCACATTGTGCAAATTTCACGTACCTTAGTTCAACTCACTAGCTATTTAAAATTTCTATACATCTGAAAAGCATCAAAATTTCACTGCACAGCAAAGCTTTCAGAGCAGCCTTGTGATTCACAAAGAGGATTGTTTTGAGAAATAAAACCAATATTTTTGTAATGTTGTATTGACACATTTTTTCTAGGCCATATGATAAAAATGGAAACCATGAGTAACAACACTAGATACTACGCAGCATATTAAATACCAGCTTGTACTGGCAAACCTGATATTGTTTACATATTTTATATACCTTATTTAACCAATATTTGCTCTTCATTAACACTTCTTTATTATTTTGACAACAAAAATCACCACCACTGTCTCTGCCAACAAGAAATACTAAATACAGTGCTAATATGATACAATGGAAAATTGCTAAACAATAAGATGGATCTCCAAGAAAATTTGATATAGATTTCCTGTAGTTTCCCTGCACTATTTTCAACCCTTCTCACAAGGGATACAGCAAAATGGCAATGAAAAGTGAATTTCCTGCTGTTACAGCTACTTTGGATGCTCATGCTTCTGTTCCTGTGGAGCCAGCTTGGATCAATTTCAAGAAAATAGCCTTTATCTACACTTTTGCACAGAAAACACATTTCTATTTTGAGAAGATGCAGTATTTATCTGTGGACAGTATTTTAATCTGCAGAATAACAGTGTTATAACTTGCTTAATAATTAAAGCATAGAATACTATACAAGAAAGATTTACAAAGCAGTTGAAGGAAATTAGTTTTGCATTTTATGAATAAGGTAGAGAAGTATCTAGTTCAAAATTCTTAATATCATTTATGCACAGTACATACACTATTACATTCATCTAGTACAGTTTTGTCTGTTGAAGGAGAAACAGAAGATTAACTGAAAATTAGTATCACCACAACACTGGGTCTGAAGACAGTTGCATTGTCATTTGTAGATCTTCCATGTCTTCTGAATCGATCGGGAATGAGAGACTCTCTGTAGCAGTTAATCCTAATCCAGTTACCAGGTGTGACATTACTCATTTATTAGCACTATAGTGAAGTTTATGGCCTGCTTTTGTCACCAGGAAGACAACGAAAACTTGGTTTATTTGTTTTTGGATACAGTCATTCAAGCAAATTAATTCATAAAGGAGCAGCACATAAATTTCCTTATACTCTTTCAGTGAGGAGTTATTATTAACTGGTGAGCTGTAATCTCACAGCAGAAGTGTGTAAAGACACACATACACATTCAAGCCATAGTTATTTTCACCACAGCTTGTATTTAAACATCCTTGGGGTAGGGGTGGGGGGAGAAGAAAAATAGCACACAGACTTCAAGGGTGCAAAACTAGACACTTGGTCAGTGTGAAAGAAGACCAATGAAATTTCAATCAGACAGCCAGCTTTCATTCTGTTCAGAGATGGTAAATACACACATTACATAGCTTTTACTAGCACAAGTTTGTTGCATAAACATGGAAAAGCATTTTACAAAGTTTATACTCTAAATAGATACAACTATAATTAAATCACAGCATCTCTGCCAGAAGAATCACTCTAAATCAGAAATCAAATCAAAATTTGAAGCTCAGACTTTCTTACATGACTCCAGAAGACTTAAGAGTTGATTAACAACAGCCTAGCTAGGTCCTTATTTCAGCGCAAACAGAAATGTAAGGTGAGTAGAATACAATGATGCACCAGAGCAAAGACTAATTCCTAAATTATAAGCCAGCATTTCATTGTCTGTTGTACATGAATGCTCTACCAAAAGCATTGCTCCCACTTTGAATGCCAGCTCTCTCAAGCAGCAAAAACCTCAACACTGGTGTAAGCACCATTCTCAATTGTAAAATGCAGAGCAATAGTTTTAACATAGAAACACAACAAAACAAATTTCTTTAGCTCACTTGCTACAAATTCGTATCAATTTCTATGTAGTTAATAGGAAAAACATGGTAGAAATTAATTACTTTGATTACTAAAACTTAGATGCGTCTCTTAATAAAAAGTTCAAGTGCAGAGTATAGTAGGTATAGTTTCCTCTCTATACACACCATAAATCTCTTTCTTCAATAAACAATTCAAAAAAGCCTCAAATTGCTATTGCTATCATGATAAACACTGGAAAGTTCTGCTTGACCTTTTATTAACATTTTTCTATACCAATATGGTTCTTTTGCTACAAGCACCCTAAGGAATTATGAAAAATACTTTTTTCTGTAGTTTAGCCCATGTGCACTTAATAGGCTCACAAATATAATACCATTATAAAAAAGAAAAACTGCCAACACTGCTAAAAAATTGTCATAACACTAAATTATTATATAAATATAAAAGGAGTATGTCTGTAAAATATTCACTCAATGAACATCCCAAGGTGATGATTTTGCTATGTTGTTTTTATTCCTGGGAGATCCATAACACATTTGGATATGCCACATGTCACCACATGAATCAGGCAGTTAATGCATGTGCTTTTTAGAAGCAGAGATGTCTTCCCAATAGAATGTGCTATAAAAAAAAATTGTTGAGATTCTGCTGCTTTGTCTGATAGGCATAATTTAATGTCTTGCTTATAATGCTGCATCTTAAGGAAAAATGTGCACTGTCCTATGTAGTTATTTACAATATATTAATAAATCTATGCAAATCTATTTCCCTGAGCTTGGTATTATATAACAAAGGTCAACAACATCTGAAATATTTTGAAACACATTCCCAATATATTCTGTACATAGCACTAATGTCCAATGTACATACATATATCTTAATATATTTTCAGATATTTCTATTCATTTTCTCTTTCTGTAGATTATTACAATAAACGTGGAGTTTTTTGCTTTAAGACAACAGAAATTGGCATATCGAGCTCTGGCTTTTCATTAAGAATGAAAATTACACATTTGTTAACAATTCATCATTTAAATTACCACATAATATGCCAGCACTATTTAGCAAAATAAATTTTAATGGTCAATACTTAGTATCATAAAATAGTAAAAAAAACTCAATTGAGAAAAAAATAAGAGAAAAAAGTTTTGAAGTTTGTTTTTCTACACAATTTATTTCATAATTTCTACCATTCATACTAGTTTTCAGTAACATTTAATTGGAAAATCCCTAAATACTATTTATCTGTCCCATTTTGGGGATAAATATTTCTGTCTTTTATGAAAACTTCAGACATCTGATTCCATTTATACATCCTCTTGGCATTTCTACCTTTATGTCCGCATTATTCTTAACAGCAAATATTTTTCTACAAATGAAATTGCATCAATGATTAAGAGGTTATAAATGTACCTATCAGAAAGCAAGAGTAGTATTTTAAAGGGAGTATATTTTTCTCCATTTTTTGATATTTTTTCCTGTTTTTTAATGCATGTTAGGGACAGTATGCATTTTTTCTGCAGAAATATAGACACTTTTTTTTCAAATTCAGGACTTACAAGTTAAAATACAAAACATTTCTGCGTACAATACCACTGAAATGCTGAACAATTTGTATGTTGTCCTGTCAAGCAACTGACATCTTTCCCGATTTTACACATCTAGGATTTCAAAATAAAAGCTCTGAAAATTAAACACAGTTAAGTTTTATATATTAATGACATTTTTCCTAAGTGAATGATGTTATCTATCACATCATTTTAGCAGAGCACCGAATGAATTCCAGTGTTCATTAGTTTTATTACAGATCCACATGTCTTAAAATTGATCCACAGATATTCAAAGGAATCCTATGTTCTACCTAGTCTGGCTTTTGCTACAACACTTAACCAAGCAACTCCCAGATCAAATCCAACAGGCTGAATTGCTGTAATGGGTGTGGGTGTGTACAGTTGAAAACTAGCCCGTATTACTGCAGAATGGGAACTGTAATTTTTTCTTCATATTTCCATTGCTAATGAATTTCTGACAGTCATTTATCTGGGAGAAGCACACTGTTCAGTGTAAAACACATCTTGGGTCAGCATTTACTAGTTTTCCATGTACTAGCTGCCTTAGACACTTCTAACTTGCAGGCCATCTCTGTTGTACCATTAAATACTAGCTATAGGAGTTTGCTCAGTAAGTGCCAAGTGAGACTTAGCTCACTGTGGCTACAATAAACTGGGGGACCCAGAAACATTTTCAAGTTGTTTGTGTAGTTGCATACCATGGCCATACCCCAGTTGCACCTCTAAAACATAGGCCACACAGCGACCAGGATACTGTGGAACATCATGGCACACCATTGCACGTCACCATTTGACTATAGACACTTATCCTTCCTCATGTGTACCTGCTGCCAGCAGGCAACACGGGTCATTCTCACCGCCAGTCTAACTGCTGGCACCGAAGCCGTAAGGATTCACCACCACTTTCGCACTGTTCAGGTTGTACATTTGGACTCTAACACTCAAGTCTCAGGGTGAGATCAATCGGTAATTTAACTTCGTACCCTTCCTCTAACAGTGGGCGTAAGCAGAAGGTATGCAGAAAACAGGGTCAGGGCAAGATACTTACCCCCCAATATTCTCCCTGCCTTCACCTATTCTCAGCTCAGAATTTCCTGCATTTTTCCTCAGCAATTCAACCTGAAGCCCTCTACTGCCACTCTGTATCTTTTCAAAGTTTTGCTCAGCATCTTATGAAATATTGTAGACATATAATGCCACTACTCTGCTGATGTTTTCATTCTCCTGGTGTAGTGCTGGTTATTATTAGAGTTGATGTTTTAATTTCTAATGTGCTTTGGTCATCTCTGACAAGTTTGTACTCTATTAGTTCACAGCTGTTCTTACTCATTTCATTTATTTTAGTATTAACCACTTCAATATTACCCATTCATTTTTGCCTTTTTGACTAGCAATAAATTAATTTTTTAAAAAATTAATTATCTAGTTGAATTGTAACTCTAATTTCACCAAAAAGCAAGAACTGTCATTCTGGAATTCTATTCAAAGCCATATTTTCCACAGAACAGTGATCCATTTTTGTGCATGTGATACAGTTTGAATTTGCAAATTAAAGAGTATAGCATGCAAGTAATTACTTAATCAAAACTACATACAAAACCACTGTGCCTGGCAATATACCAGAACTTAACTCTGTTTTCAGCATATTTCTCACTTTGTCTGCAAGTGTTCCTACTTTCCCATTAACATGCTCATGAGTACTTTTCTTGCTTAGCATGGTCTACATCACCCGTGGATCTGCTACATTTTCAGTAATCTGAACTAGAAAATAACACAATAATTTGGAATTGATAATAAAAACATGAAGCTGTGTTTAGATCTAGTCAACACTGTGATCATCTCCCACTGCTTTTTTAAATATATCAGAATTGTACAGAATACAGACAACGGAAGCTGGTGTTTAATATCATGGTCCTATTAAGCAGTATCAACCAAACACACTAACAAAAGAAAGCTCTCAAAAGCTAACACATTCTACTAAAGAGGGGGGAAATATGGCAAGACTACAGAGGCACCAAGATATGAATAATGCCTAAAACTGGCAGAAATTTATTACAAAGTTGTTTCTAGGAAAATATTTGGAATTCCATCCATGATGTTTGCCTAGAAGAGCAACATCTTTATTCAAGATTGGAGTTAGATTCTTAGCGTTATCCTACTCTCATGTGTACCTCAACACCACAGCAAAATTTCACAAGATTCTGTGTCTCCACTTAACAAAGGACAATATTTCTTCTGATGCCAGGGAGACACTCACTCTTCACATTGTTCACCCAATTCTAATAAATATTGGCAGTTGTTCTGTTATGCTTCACACGCCTACCCTTTGAATACACGCACAAGAGCTGGGAGGAAAACCAGCAGCGCTCGATCACCTTTCAGAAAACACCTATACCCCAAAAGGACTATACCCCCAATAAAGCTGCTTTGCCTCGGGTGTCTCTTTGATGCATCCTATCTCAGAAAAGGTACAAAGGCAGCCACACCTTTGAGGACTGTGACAACTGCTTTCTTTCTCCTTCAATATCAAATCTACCCTACCTATTTCACCATTTTCATACTGCTTTCTATCTTAAAAGAAAAAAGAAGAGGTAAAAAATTTGCAGATTCCAGAAGTCCTTCCAAATAAAGATATTCAAACTTCAATATCAGATTTTTTTTTGCAGAGGGCTTTAACAAGTATCATCACAAGTGATAGATTGCCTTAAGATACAAAAGTACCATTTTCAGACTCTTTAAGAATAAACATGCCAAATATTAACTTTATGTTGCAACAAATTAGCAAACAGTTAATTGTGTATGTTTGTTGGTGAAGGTATTGTGACCAGAATCTATTGGTATATTTAAATAGTGAGTTACTTTGGTATTACATTTCAATAGCAAACTAATTTAGCCAACTAATCTTGTTTATTTCCTAAATATTGTTAGTTTCTATCAGTCAGATGATTTTTTCCAACACTTACATAACAAGCATTAAGAAGATACATTTAGCAGCTACAATTGTTAACATAACAAAGGCTGCAGAATCCAGAGGTTATTGCATTCTCCCAAAAGTACTTAAATAATAGCCTAAAATCTGAAGAATTACTTTAATACTTCAATAAAAATAACCCAATTCAAAACATTTTCAAGGAAACAGAGCTCCTTGCTCCAGGCTACCGAATAATGGCTGAAAGAAAGTATATAGCTTGTCACTTCTGATTAGAGAACTGTGCCTCTGTGCTTTGAATGAGAGGCATGTCTGGTAATAGGAAGTGCAGATATTAAATTTAATAAAATAACGTAGAATACGATATATAAGAAACTTGACCAAGTATAGCACAAAATGTAACCTACATTACCCTGCTCAGTCAACTACTGTGGCCTAGCATCTAATGACAGACTTAATTTCTATTTTCCAAAGAGAATACTATAAAAATATAATTTTCAGATTATAAAAATATTTTATCAGACTATACAAAAAAAGTAACAAAAATTGCCTTTCATATCTATGTGAATACATAACAATAGCAGAAAATTGCTAGACTACAAAATGTTCAGTCTTAAAAATCCACAGCAAGACATTAGGTCTTGTGAATAATTAGTTACAAAGACCCTGATACTAATACATCACGGCATTATATGACCCACAGCATTTTTCTTTCTTTCCAGGTTTAAGGATTCATTCATTTCTGGGGTTTATTTGTTGGGTCTCTTATTTTTTTTATTTATTTTTAAGCACAATCAGGATACGGCATTTGCATATTGTTTATGAAAAAGGAAGTGCCTTCTCTCTGTTTACGTCTTCATTCTGGCATTCCAACGCAAATCAAAAGAGCTTTGTCTTTCAATACATAAACCCTCAGCATGTATTTTCACAATTATATAACAAGCTCCATATAGTACTTCCCATTCCCTTTCTAACACAAAACTACGCTACCTGCGATATGACACATGAGGGATTTTAAAACAATTCCAAGAGCTAATCCCAGTAAACCCAGAATTAAAGTTCTTGTTTTCATATTTCACTTTCAAAATATTTAGAACTTTGACAGATATGACATTATGTTTTCATTAAAACAGCTGATTTCAAAATGCTGCACTGTGCAAAAACACCATAAACAGTTTATGATGAACTGCCACACTCTTAATTAAAACAATAAATCCATTGCACAGTATTTGTGCAGCCTCTGGTTTGACCTTTGCCTCTTGCTATCCACTACCAAGGCTGCTGCCTCATTCTGTGCACCAGATGTAGAAGGTTTTAAACCATGATCTGAAAGGCAGTAAAGATAAAATAAGAGAAAATGTACCATTACTCTTTGCAGTTATGATTAATTCAGTTCATATTTTACAATCTGGTTATGGAGTAAAACTGCAGACTTTACATCAAGTATTTGCCATTCAATATACCAAATGTATAAAAACGCCTGCTACTTTAGCAAATGGCACAAAACTAATTCGCAACCACCACATGAAGGGCAGAAATAGGAATAATAAAGAAAGGACAGTAATTAGCTTCATTATTTTAGATTGATAGTTATCTCAGCCACCCGATGGTCAGTCTTGGCAACAAATGCATCTGTTAGAACAAAACAAACTAATGTTTGTTTCTCTCTCTACCACTTGATTTTTAGATTAAAATATCCTTTAAAGCTGTCAGGTCTGCTCCATTACCAGAATCCAAAGGTTATTAATTATGGCATTCTGTAATGATAGCAGATTTGTTGTCTTTTCCTGGAAACAAAGTCAAATGCAGGAACATCTCAAAGACCTAAGTCTAGGAAATCAGTTAGGAACCTGGAGTACAACGTGGTGTAGCAGAAATCTTACAGAAAGGAAGATTAAGTGAGAAGACCTCATTCTGCAAATGCTTATACACTTATCAATTCATTACTTTAACCCACTAGTTTCACATACATTAAAGCCTACGGGAGCAGGTATAATGGTCTGCTTGGTACATTTATGTTACTCTGTTGCATACTCAATATTTTCTGTTTCTATCAAAAGGAATCAGTTTATCAAATGAAGCTAATATAGTTCATGATCACTTTTATGAGAAATTAACATAAAAGATTTTTTTCCTTAGAGTGAAAGAGGGAAAACGCTGCCCTATGTTTCCAAACAAACAAATTGAAGATTCAAGTCCAAGTCCATTCATGGCCTAAGAAGTTAAGACTTCCTTTCCTATAACAATTCCCCACCCAGAGCTCTAGATAACAAGGACATTATTTTGTTAGGAAACAAAATAAAAAATTAGAGATACGTCCTTCTGCAGTTGACAAGACACTAGGTATTTGAGGAGGTAGAAAGTGATCAGGAGTTTAGTTTGAATTTTTTTTAATTCCCCAATTTAAGTTACAGAATAAGAAAGAAAAAATATAGGAACACACAAACATAAAACTTTCCCTAGTTGTGCCTTTCTACACAGTATTCGTTACGCATTCACAATCAAGGGGCATTGTTATATGAAGCAATGGATCACTTTTCTAAACCATTCACAGACAACAAGTTCAAATTCAATGAATGAGTTCTGTGGGGGCACAAAAGGGAAAAGACACACATGTATCTAGCTTCCTGTCCACTGAGAAATCAGAAAGTATATTAAAAAAAATGGGGGAAATGCTCAAAAAAAGATACACTGCATTAAGAATAGTTGGTAACTATGCCTGAGATTTCTTTGTAATAAGAAACAAAGGAATTAGATTATAATAAGTTAGAATTAAGTGAGCAGGGTAAAAAAACAACCAAAAACACACAACTCCTCAAGTTACCTCCCAAGCATTACTTTAAAAGAAAAATAGGAAACATGCAGTTATTTAAGACTTTAATATTTATGTCTTTCTGTAACTCTCCCCACCTACACCTGGGGAGACGTCTACAAACAAAGTTCACAGTGAACAAGATGTTTTAAACTAAAAATGGATTAGATTTATGAAGAGGTATTTTTCTTTTAGAGCTTCGCTTTTTTCACTTGCATTATCACAGGCCCCACAGAAGCAAGTCTAAAAAATTCATGCAAGATTAATTACATGAATTATGAAAAGAACTAAGAATCTCTGAATTTTAAACGTAACTCAGGCAAACAATTCTTCCAGCAACTTTTCCAGACTTGGATTCTCCTGCTTTTTTTCCTAAGAAGGTGGTGGTGGAAGCTACCATGCTTGTAAAACCATTCAAGTTGTTTACTAATTTCGGCAAAGCATGAAATATTCTTACAGACTAAGTAAGCAAGAGCAGAAGTTTTACTGATGTCCCTTTATTGATATACACAATGCCACATTTCTCAAAAATAGTAACCAAAAATGGAAGTACTTCCACACTTTTACATTCATGTGAATTCTACTGCATAAATATGAAGTCTATTTTAAGTGCTGAAAACTCCTCTTTATTTTCTTGGGTTACTTCATATGAGTACACACCATGTTTTAATCAGGCATTACTAGCTAAAAATTCAAGATTCTTGCCAGCTCATTGCTTTACAAATACACATACTCTGAATACTGCAGATATCAAATTTGGTGTGAGGAAGCTTGATTGCTAAAATCTGTCCATCACAACATGCCACAGTTTAATCATAATAGAAGATGACCAAATCTGTTCAGAAAATATTACAGCTTTTTACATTACCAGTCATAAAAGTTCTAGTATTCTTTGAATACTCGGCTCTTTATAAGAAACAATTACAGATGGTGAAAAGAAAGAAATTAAAACAAAATCCTAAGCTTCTTGTTTATGAAAGAAATCTAAAAAATACGGCACACCCTAACAAACTCTGAAAGAACAAAGAAAACAAGAATAAATACTTACTACATTATAAATTCTCAAACTTTATGCCAGTCTTACAATGTCAGTAAGCTCAATTCACAACAAAAAACATTCAGAATTTGCCTACTCCTTTCATAGAACCTTTCAACACGAAGCAAAAAATCTAACTCACCACCAAATAACCAGTATTGTATCAAAAAATCCTTTCCAAATCTCTCGCACAAAATGCATAATTTTTACAGTAGATTCACATATTTATAAATTCTACACACATACCTGTTAAAGTCAGAAAAGACTGGATGTTTTTCAAAGACTGGTAGGACAACAGGAACCCAGAGGATTCACTGAAATTGCTACAACTGCTGAACTAAGTGAGAAACACCCTCATAAATCATTTCCCTCAGGTGGTTTGTGACTGCAGCACCAGTTGCACTCACTTAGTCTAATGAGGTTCTGTAGCAAGTGTTAGGATTGGGTGGGGAAGGAAGCAAAGTTGGGAAAGGGGAGTTGATGTAAATTGAGACTTTGTCTTAGTATTAAACAAACAAACAAAAAACATAAAAAACATCACAGTCTTTTTACATCACCAAGAAAGAAAGGCTCTGTGAGCCTGGTTTGCACCTGGGTTACCATTTTTTCACCTGCAAATTTTCAGCAGTCTCTTATGACACAGCAGGATCCCATCAACCAGATGGGCTACCCAAATGAAACTTGGTTTAGCCAATAGCGAACCTGGAGTGAAAACCCTACACAGATGGTGGGACAACTTTCACATAGCTAACTTACCCTTAATGCTTTCAACATACTGAAATTATTTCTACCACTGTATCAAACATGACATTTCATGAACAAACATTAAAATCACAGGACAGCACTTTCAAGGTGTGATTACATTCTAACGCAGCTTTTTCCAAAGCAGAAATGTTGGCCCTGACTGCAGCAAATTTACCTGCAAAGTTAAAAATTGCTAACAAAAGTCCAAGTGGTGACTCTTTTCTTAACATGGACACCAAAATGCAAAACTGAAACAAATCTGCCCTCCTGCTACAAATCTCTTGCAAAGAAAGTGTATGTTAAAACTTAAAAAAAAAAAGGTGTAAAACTATTTGAATATTAGGCAGTAACATATGTCCTGTAACATAGTTCTCAGAAAAAAAAAACAAAAACATTTTATTTTAAACACAAAAATTTCAGGAACTTGCAAGTTTTAGCCCATAACAAAGCTTCAAGACACTGAAAACCTTTTTTTTTAATGGGAAACTTAAATTAAGCGTGATACATAGGCTGCTATAACAATATTTGCATGCCTACAGTAGAAGAGTTCATCCTTTTAGAAGAAAACATTGTTCTACAGTGTACATTACACAGGGCATAAAATTTAAATAAGCTTTAAGTAGGAATTTTGCCTAAAGATCTATTCCATGCCAGCTTCTGGTAGATGCTTTCTGAATAATACATTTTTATTCTGTGTAATGATTAATTTGCCTTCTTTTTCCTTCCTGGAGGAAGGATTTGGTCAATTTTGATAAGACTCCTGGTGTAGGCACCCTTCTCATGGAGTGGCTTTGCATTGCCAATTACAGTGGTGAAGCTCTGAGTCAGAATACATAACAGAGCTTAACACTGGCACATCTATATACAGCACACAGCTTAACACAGGAAAGTAAAAAAGCAGGCAGGAAAACCCTCCCCATATCCCTTTTCAACCATGAAACATCTACATAGTCATCTCCTGCTGGATCATGTTAACAGCGCATATATATGCAAAGAAAAGTTATGCCCAGAAGGATAAAAGAACCAAGACCAGCCATCAGCAGCCTGGCTGTTTGACAAATCCAGAAGGAACCATGATTACGTCAAACCTCAAGCCACCGCCACCTGAAGAGCTGAAAGGCCATAAGGTAACATGGGTTACTACAGGGAATTTCCATCCAGCTGTCAGCTGACAGTTAACCAGATGTAAATTATAATTATAGATTCAGCATGACGCAGAACCACAAGACCACATACATGTAACACTTTTAATGATCCGTTAAAAGGAAGAGTGAAATGCACAGAGAGAAAAACACAAACTTATCTTCCCATTCAAAGTACCCATCTTACTTTTCTCCTTAGTATTATCCTTCCCATAGCACGTTACTCAAAAACTTCTATTAAGAGAAATCAAATTTCATTTTACAGAGGAAACTACACGCACAGAAAAAGAAACAAACCTGTAAAGAATTCACATCGAACAAAGGAACCAGTGAACTGTGCAAAATTTTTAAACTTTTGATTTTCAGAGCTGACCATCTCTTCAGTGGAACTCGCAGATGCAAAGTTCCAAACAGATACTTTTCTCCATGTCGTATTAAAATTATAGTTTGGACTCCATAGTACCTGACTTTGCCTCTAAATCAAGAGAATTTAAAAGAAATCACTCATAGATTACTAAATTTAAAATAGCCATAATATCAAGTGGTTGAATAAAACAGTTCACAAATGTTATTTCAGTCCATACAGTCAGAAAGATGACATCTGTCTTCAGCAGAGAGACATTCTGTGTTTGAAAAGTGCATACAATATACTATTAACATTGCCAGAAACAAATCTATAATAACAGGTTTACTTTTCAAAGTTCTCCTGAAACTAAAAAGATCAGGCATTTTTCTTTAAAGTAAAACCTAATTTCTGCAAGAAAGTATTGGCAATTATATAGAACATGTGGACAGATACTGAATATGCCCAATGGCATAAAATTTCTGTAGTAAGCATTTCCAAAGTTCTTCTATGAGCTGCACTTTCATACTTTCTTCTTTATCCTGACTTGAATAGCAAAGATTTAAAGAACTGGAGAAGAGTAGATTAGAAAAAATAAAATATATGCTTGAGTCACAATATTCCTTAACCTTCTCTCAGAGACCCTGCAAGAAAACTGGGCATGTGAAGATCAGTATGTGAAAGATAGCATCCATTAACGTTTATGCTGCAATAGCTTTAGGTTTCATGAATAACAAAAAATGAGCTTAGTCAAGAAAAATGGTTGAATAAAATTGAGAAAAAATACAATATCCACAAAAGGCCTAAGAAGTCCACCTCCCTATGAATTCAGCTAATGATGTTTTCCTATTACAAAAGTAAGAAATTACTGTTTTATTTTAAAACAGGTAAGGGAGGAAAAATTAGTAAAAAGGCAGCTTGAGGAAAATCTACATTTTCCAGACCATCATCATCACGTACTGAGTCTTTCCTTTGTGGGAAGCGTATTTGAGGCATGGAATGGAGGAAACAGAAATTAACAAGTATCATTAATGAATTCTAGCTCAGTAAACAGACAAATATCCATAGAGGCAAGAAATGTGTATTGCAACAAAGGAACAGAAAGGAAGAAAAATGAGATTTTTTACAGCCTATGTAACCGAGTATCTCTTTTACATTCAGTAGATGAATCCCAACATCTAATGTAAACAGCATAAATGTTCCCCTAAAGAACTGGCAAGGGTTGCCAGTAATAAAAAGTTTTACCTACTTTAAAAGTTGTAAGTAATAACTCTCACATACAGACACTGAGTAGCACAAACCTCTCAGTCTCCCTGCTCAGCTGTCAGCTTTAGGAATACTCAGATCATGCTGGGTAAGGATTATTAAAAAAAAAAAAAGAATAGGGATACATCTCCATCTAATTTTTTGCATTTTTCTCAGTGCTATTCTAGGACTAACATATTCTCCCTCTCAACTTTTTTTTTTTTTAATTGTGGTAGCACCACTAGGAGCAGGTGCCTTGAAGTGGGGGCACATACCAGGCCTGACCTCCCTATGAACAGCTCTGAATTCCCTGATCTTGTTATGAATATTTTTTCTTCAAATGCAAAGCTGCAAAATGCATGAAAACTAAAGTAATTCAATTAAGTATCTATTCTGAGCTGCAAAAGACCATTTTGTTAGAACCAGTGGAGCACTAGTTTAACCCTGGTGCTCAGAATTCCCAAGCAAGTCAGCACATTAAGCCAGCTCTTCAACTTAAGAACAATTACTGTCATTTATCAGCCTGAATAGCAATAATGCACAAATCGACAGCTTTCAAGAGGCAAAGAGCGAGCTAGGTGTAATGATATGCAAAGCCACAGCACTCTACATTTTGAACTGTCTTCAGCCCATCAATACATCTCTAAGTACCTACAATTTATCAATAAAAATGTGGTACCAACGAAGGCAGGACCAAAAAGATAAATATGAACAGGGTGGAATAAAAGGTTTGAGAATGTTTGAATTTTATAATGATGAAGTACACATCACATTCTTACAGCATTTTACATGCAGTGACCTGATCACATCACATTTTATTCAGCAAGAGGAAACTAGGACAAGAGATAATCTTTCTTTCAGGTAGCTGTAACCAACTGCTTTGGGGTTTGTGTTTCTTTCTTTCTTTCTCCTTTCTTTTCTATTCTTTTTTTTTTCCTTGCTATTTTTATTTCAATCATGCATCTATGCAGTAGTTACACATATATGGTTAGCGTTATTGAAATATGTAATTAACATACCATTTTTTACTTCAAGAAACCACAACATATACAGAAGGCATCATTTGAGTCTCACTACCTTATAAACCCATTTTAATAGCAATTGAAGGATTAAAGGAATGCTTGAAATTATCCAACAGCATATATACCAAATGGCATTCTGTTGACAAAAGTTTAAAGAATACAAAACTGATTTTCCTCCGTACCTGATCTAATTGTGCAGGTATTTTCTTTTACATTTTTTGGCTTTTTTTAACATAAATAGCTTCTTTGTGAAGGGAACCCTTCAACAACTAGAGCTATTGCAACGGTTAGACATTCAGACTTCTTTTCTCATATAGAAACTATGCAGGCAGGTTGGACTGGCAGTTAACATCTACAGAGAACAAAGACACTTCAATGTTTTACCATGAGAAAAAAAATCAAGATCATAAGTATTTCACCTGCAAGTCCAGCAGTTCTACCTGAAACTGCTAGCTTTATAATACCTTTTAATTTTCTATTCCTTACTTTCCAATTATCATAGCATGTAAACTGTTATACGTAGTCCTATCTCGATTCAAGATTTCAAGGTGCTCACTTGAGTTAAACATCTACTTTGAAATGTGTTTTGCACAGGGGATCTCACTATGCAAGCTGTTTTTTTCTAAACCACTTCCTTCTGCAAAAACCTAATTATGTTACAGAAAGTACTAACATGTCCAGATGGATAAAACGAGGTATGAGCAGAAGTGAAAGAGGGGTTTGCCAAAGAGAAAACACAGTCTTGTGGTTAAAGAACAGAGATCAAGAGCTCTGGGGCTTATCCCTGGCTCTGCTACAAACTTCTCATATAATCTTGAATACATCAGAAAACCTGTGAACCTCTTGGTTCCCCCAGAGACAGCTCTTTTTCTAGACATAGAGAATAGCTTCTTCAGGGGGCAGATGACAGTTATTGATCAATGGAAAATAGAACATCATGATCCATGAACATCTGTGTGGTATTCCTCAGCAAAAGTCCGGAACAATATTGTCTTCAGCCTTCAGGAGACAGAATTTGTGCAGAGATACTATTCATCATATGATGTAGCTCAAAATTGAGAGGATTTAACAGGAGCTTTCACATTATTTAAAATACAATTTAAAAAAGAAATACAATTTCCTCTTGTTTTACTGTCTATCTAGAATTCATCCATCTTCCTCTAACTATTGGGGGTGGTGGGGGCATGTATATTCCAACGCTTTGAGTTTATTTTGCACATCTCATTTTACTCCCACTGACAAATTCTTTTGCCAACTTTTACCACCTTACTAAGCAAGTTCATTTTATGTTCCTAAACATAGGTTTCTGACACCACAGGTTGCCATTTTCTGAAAAGGGTGCAAAGATTGAGAGTGTATCAACACATTGAGAATGCCTTAGAGTATCACATTTTGGCGAATTCACTCTGAGTTTTCAGAACTCAAGATGGCTTGAAGGGACCTGGAGGTGTGGGAATATTCATATTTTCTGACATGACTGTAGAAATGAGGGGACAAGGATATGACCACACCTGCTTCCTTCCTCCTTTCACTGAGATCTCTGGCAAAATTACCACTTGCATAGGCTTCTTAACAAAGATTTTCGTAGACGTGGAGACACAATTCATCACTGCACAGCCCATAGCTATGAGAAATCTGTTATAAAGCTACCAAATACAATTTGCCATACACAGTAGCAATAATATCTACACCCATTTTTATCTATAGACAGAGCAAAGTAACGACAGCTCAGCAGCCATTTTGAAGGCTCACTAAAATGACCAAAAAATGCAGGTTAGCATCCAATTTGTAATAAAAAAGGGAATGAGCTCTGAGAGCTATTTGAAGAATAGTGGGAATGAGGCATGTCTGTACTTCTAGAAGATGCCTGTCCACACCTTTATACTCAAATACATTATAACCAATCTGGTTCCATCTGTGATTTAGGACCCACCAACTTAATTAAAATGTGAATTATGGTGAATAATCTCTACCAACTTTTCAGTAAAATTAAATGAAACTAATATTAATGATTGGTTAATGACCACAATTCCGTAGATAAATGTATTCTTAGCATATGACAAAGATAGTAGGAAAGCTTTGTACGTGACCAGGTCTGAGCTCTGCCCACTCACATGACAGGGTGGAAAGTACTGAAGGTCATGCTAAGGTCTAGTACAGAGCTTAGAAGAGCATCTGGTTCTTTTTCCCCAGAGTTGGGGTTTTCTTCTTAGTTTTGAGGGTTTTAAACATCAATAAAGCTACAAAATACTCAAGGAACTGGAGGACGAACACCCCTAATACACTCATTCCACATCCACATTTTGGATGTGAACGTCGGCACAGCTTGAGTTGCTAAGCAAGGACTAACCTGACAGCTGATTCCATCAGAAGCGTACGGAGCATACGTCGTACACCCGGAGCGTGGCAGAAATGAGGAATTTTGTCAGCAGCGGTCCACCCAATCTCCTTCTGAATAATGGCCACAAAGGACACGAGTCTGACACTGTTGGATCATTCCTGGAGCTACCTTAATTTATGCTGAAACAAAATTGACACCAATCTATGGCTGAATTTGTCAAAAGGAGATTGCAGCATCAACTGTTCCAAAATGCCATAAAGACTGATTTTATTTTATAAAAGAAAGAGCTCAGGTTACCATTTCTTTTTCTAATGGGCCTTCTAGGACAAAGCTCTTCATTGGAAATGTGGGTACTGTTTTAAAAGCAAGTATTCCTACAGATGGATATTTAATATAAAATCTCATACTGACATCTGGATTTAAACTGGCAGGAAAGATGTTGCAGCCATTTTATCCTTGTTACTATTAACTGTATAACAAGCACGAAATATATACATAGAAGCAAACAATAAAATGGGAGTCAAACACTCTCAAAGTGAAGAAAACTTCTTGAGTCTTGTTACTCTTCTCTTTGAAGCATCCATGCAATAATTTAGAAGAGAGTGCAGACTCACAACCTGAAAAGAATAGAGGGCAAATCAGGGCTATTGCAGGGATTCAGATCAAATGTTGATGTATTTAAACATGCTATAACCCAAAGAGAAGGGTTTTCTTCAATGTCATCTTATTACACTGCAAGGGAGGAAAACAGACAGTTCAATCACAAAATCATAATGCTTAAGCAGCATGAAATCATAAAGCTAGCAACAAAACAGGTGAAGCATGCTACATTTATGATTCATATGCTTCCTTTCACCCTAGCACAGCATTGGTTTACTGACAGTCCTAAATGGCCAGTCCCTGCTGGTCTCTCCAGCATAAGAGCAGTGAGCAGTATTATCCTTCTGGGTGTACTTACCGTACTGCACTCTATCATATAAAAATAATGCACATGAATAGTTAAACTGTTTATCCAACTGTACACATAGGTTACAAGCTACCATAAATATGGCTGTTGTTTACACATGTACATAAAGCTCAATGCATACAAATAATCTTTACAGTCATATTCTAGATCTATTGAAAGTAGTGTATTGCTACAATACAATTTGGTAATTTTACTTTGCTAGAGACATACCAATTCTCTTAAAAATTGATGTGAATTAAAGTAACAAACTATTTGCAAAATCTTATCTATGAAAGAAAGTCTAAATGTGAACATTCTTTGATCATTTAGTTTTCTCATAGTTTTTCCAAATCTTATGTGATTTTGAGATCACCAGTGCTGATACTCTCAAGCACTTGGGGGGCACACATATCTTGAAAGAGGTGTCTCCTTAAGATCTACTTTAGTATACATTTCCAAATTCCTTTCAATGGAACATCATTGCTCTCAAATTATGATTTGAACCAACTTCTTATATAGAACAGGAATGTGCTGGTTTTTTTCAAGACATGCTTACAATATAATTTATCCCAGCATACGAAATTTGTTGCAGTCAGAAAAAAAAATAAGGAGGGAACTTATAGCATATTTATTTGCTACTGATATTTACATTTCATTCTCTTAATGCTAATTCTGAGAACACCTTTTATTATTTTCTACCTTTGCCCTTCACTAACACAATCAAAAATTGTTAAGTTTCTCTTTTTAGACAGAAGATGGAGTCACTGTTTCCTTAGAAAAGCTTCATCACCTATACAACAATCCTGTCTAGTTGAATAGATATGTCAGCTTCCACCCAGGTAAATGGTAATGACTACATTAAAAGTTATAAGTTATTCAGAATTTTGAGACATTGATCCTGCACACAGTACAAGTGTTGACTCAGTAGAAAGTCTACTTTATCAGTCTATAGCAAATCTTTCTAGAAAAATATTGGGGGGAGCAGGGTGGTATGCGTGTTGTATTTATTAATTAATTACTTCTGTTATTCTAGTTTGTATCTTTCCAGTCAAAATCTTCACCTGAAGGGTTTTGACTGAATTTCCTGCCCTGGCTCAGTGAAACTTCCACAGGAACAGAGGCAGTCTTCACATAGCCTTTAGTGATCACCCTTCTTAGGAAGAAGAAATTACAGCATAGTTCATTAGAGAACTGCCAGTTTTTGAATAGGAGCCTGCTTACTAATGTTATATCTATTGCAAATTAATATCAAAGAGTACATTACACAAGAAGCAGTGTTAAAAAGAGCAGATAACTAGTCATAAAGAATTTATGGCTACATGTGCTTCACATACTGGTGTACATATATAACTTCCCTGGCTATCTACTGTTTGTGCCCTGTCTGACATCTACAAAATAAAGAAACCTAAAAAATCAGGGTTAGCCTTGCCTTCTCAATTAGCTGCTGCAAATGTACTTTAAAGCATAGAAAACAAACCACCACCAATATGTCAGTGAGCACTTGAGAATGTATCACGACAGATCGCCAAACTGCCAACAGGAAAAATGTTTCGTAATTACTCTGTGAAGTTTGTCTAATCGCTTGTAAATTCCAAAAAGTAAATGTAAGGGGAAAATTATTACTTTTCATATCCTCACCGTCCTAATTTAGACATTTCTGCAGAACATTTATGCATAAGAAGATTCAAAGTCTTATAATTGAATGCATTCTGTTCTCTTCACTTTTTTCTGAAAAGAACAATACCATAAACTCCTACATATATAAAAACATATATTTGCTCAGTTATCAGGTATTTGTTTATAAAGCTTTCACAGTTCCCTAACAGGCTCAAGTTTAATTCACAAAAGATTGATAATTTAGCTTGTGAAACTTTGTGTCACCTCCCATAAAAGGCATTCGCCCACATCTACAGTTCAAAGGGTTTAATCTTTCATTGCAGCACTACCAAGGGTCACAATGGTAACTCCAGCCAAGTTAGGAAAACAGCACTGCTCTGAGTTATTATTTACAGTACATAGTAGTAAATTAATTGGGCAATAAAAGGTATCAATATGATTCATCAGAGTATTAAAGACTCATTCATGGGATTTTTTTTTCCTACTGATCTACTATATTCGGTATTATAAAGCAAGCTTTTTACCTTTCTATTTTAATGAGGTGACTCAATTTTGAAGAAAGTGAAATGGAATACTTGTAAATGTTAGTGAGAAGAGAGCAGAAGTTATGCTATCATTAGAAAAACCAATATTGAGGGTAAATATTTTAAGAATATTTTCTTCATCTTACATTTATGCAACTACAGAAAATCCACAAAACCAGATTGTTCAGGAAGTCCAACATCTGGGAAACTTAAAGAAAACCTGGACAAAAGACAAGAAATAGAAAGTCCAGCTTTAATGAAAGGAAAACTACTGGTAACCATATAGGTTTTTCTCATCATTATTTTTATAATTTGCGAAAAAGTATTAACTGACAATGACATTGCATTTGAGTGTCAAAAATCAAGCCTGTTTCTACTTCACCACCTCTCTCTTAGAGATTTTTTCAGACATAAATCATCTTTATTAAAATAGAAAAATGTAACTAATACTTGGCAAACCTTTAGATAGTAATATGCTCATTATTATTGTACAAAAAATAATGAACTATTTTCCATTTCTTACTAATACTGGTTTTGGAAGTACTACCTTTGTGCTAAAATTGCTAAAGCAGCCAATGTGGTATAGAGATGTAAAGACCTGAATTACTGAGCTCAGCAGTTTTGCCTGCATATATGATGCTCACAAACACATTATGTGTAAGAAAAAGAACATCTTATTGCATAACATTCTTAATTGCATCTCTCCCTGCAGGACTCCATCAAAACATGGCATGTTGTATCTTTATAAAAAATATTTTGTAGAAGGAACTTAGAAAAGCAGAGAGTTAGTAAACAGATAGCCACCGCAAATATAGTTACACTGCATTATATATTTAATAACCTACATTTTTCAGTTGACAGTGCAGATTTTTAGTAAACCTAAATGGACATTAACTCCACATGCTCATATGCAACACCATCTTTACCTGCTCTTATAAAGAAGATAAGCTATTAGCCTGAAAGACACATACTGTTTCCATGCTCACAAATACTGTCTAAATATTCCTTCCGTTAAAGACATATTTAGAGTTCATTGCTTTCGAGATTTAAAGTTATTTAGAAGTTGGAGAAGAGAGAGGTTTTCTGAACTAGGCTTTCAGGGAAACTGAGTGAGTTTGTTCTCTGAAAGCACCTTATCAGTGCTATCAGTTTCCTGAAGAATAGGAACAAAAGAACATGGTATGTCAAGGGCATCTTCCTGAATGGCTTCCCAAGACTGCTGTGGGGTCATCATCTCCCGTTCTGACAATTCGTCAAAGGTCTATGCTATTTAGAAAATTTAAAAAACAATAATGATCTGACATCTGTGGATAAAGTGGATCCTTGGGATTTGCGTGCAAAACCAGAGTCAAACTCTTCTATCCCCTAGCAACTAAAGAAGAACTGAGAAGGTTTCTTTTCATTTCCATGACAGCAACTGGGAACAAGGTCTTGCTCAATGCTTACAGCAGGATTACCTCCCAGTTCTTCTGTCGTTGCTTCCTTTGTTACCCTTGAAACAGGTGAGGACAACCCAAAGAGCACGTGCGCAGTGGTCAAAAGAGCGTACTGTGAAGCTACGACAGTTGAGAAGCAGTTCCTTCAAATGTCATAGTTTCATAACAACTTTTAAGTTGGCTTCCCTTCTGAAAACTCTAGCTTGGGTAGAAAGAAAAGCAAAGCACAGGAGATGGTGAAGAAGAGACTAGAACAGAGATGCTGATGGTTAGATCTGTACCAATCCTCCAGGGGTTCTGCTGACATTCAGAGGAAGCCTGTCCACCACACTTTCTACTTATCTACTGTCCTTAATATGAGAAAATATTACAGTATATCAGATGGAGTAAGCTTGTAAAAGCATCTGATGTTATTATCTCAAAGGAGAAAAGAGCCCTCACTTTCATAGCGCTGATCTAGAAGAAAGTATGTCAGTTATTAGGAATTTTTATGGAATCTCAGAAAAAGTCACTGCATCTTCCTAGACAAAAAAAAAGCAGCCTGTTAATATCAGCAGCAGCCTTACATGAATAAAGAAACTAAGAGATGATTAGTACAAAGCTAATGAGTTCACCATGCTGGGTGCCCACATCCAGGTTTTCTCAGGGGTGGCTGCAGGGCTGGTCTCTCTG